>NW_025173435.1:0-1876 GCF_004010195.1 Chiloscyllium plagiosum | reverse complement strand
TACCAAACCCCTTCTTCACCACCCTGTCGACTCAACTTTCAAGGATCTATGAGCCAGCATACTTTTGTTCAACAGTACTCCCCAGGACCTCACCATTAATTTTATATGTCCTGCTCTGTTTTACCTTACCAAAATGCAACACTTCACATTTACCTAAATTTAATTTCATCGGTCACTCCTTGGTCCATTGGCCCATCTGATCGAGGTCCCATTGTACTCTGGTGTAAACCTTGCTGGCCACTGCACCTCCAATTTTAATGTCATCTGCAAAAATAATAAGCAGGCGAGTATTTACATGCAAATCATTTATATAAACAATGAAAAGCAGTGGATTCAGCACTGCTCCTTGTGGCACATACTGGTCATAGTCTGAAAAACAGTCCTTTACCACCCTCTGTCTCCTAGCTTCACACTAATTTTGTAGCCATTTGGCTAGCTTATCTTGGATCTATTTATGACCTATTTATTCGAATCCTGTCGAATGCCTTGCGGAAGTCTGTATGGGCAGCGTCTACCACACTGCCATCACCAATCTTCTTTGTCACCTCTTCACAAAATGCCATCAACTTTGTTAGAATTGATTTCCCATGCCCAAATGCATGTTGACAATCCTTCATGAGGTGCTACGTTTGCAAATACATACAAATCCTGACCCTCTCAATGCTCTCCAACAAAATGGTCACCAATGACGGCAGATCGATAGTTCAGGACATTACTCTCCTTCCTCGACCCACACTTCCGCTGCTCACTGCAAATGTTAATGTTACCGGGTTGGTGATATGACCAACAAAATGGGTCTCAGAGTGTGTGAGGGTTAGGAAGAAGTCAGGGCAGGATTCTTTAATCTGCTAAATTTAATAAGTTTATGACCGAAACAAAGTTACTCAAACTCCGATGAAAAAGATGAATGTCAAACGGTTTGAATATTGCAAATCTGTACGTCGATGTTTCCCTCTCTAAAAATACTGACACATGCACACATTTGATGAGAAACTGAAAAATATAATCTCTGCAGAACGTTAACTTGGAAGAACTGTGCCCAAATATTAATTGAAATCACGACGAAAGGAAACATAAGTGACTGTTCCAAACATCATTCAGTTTATATAGCTATTCTGCTCTTACAAGCTGCTGGCAATGGGGTTACTTCCTGGAACAGGTGGATTTAGCTGACTTCCCTTTACTTCAGGTAGTGGGGCAATTCTAGTGAATCGTCGACAGGAATCCTCCATGAGTGGTAAAGATGACTGAGGAGTTTTCAGCTCACACACATTGCTGGGAAGAGGAACACACAGAGAGAGGGAGCAACAGACTGTTCCTTCTCAGGAAGGTTGCATTTTCTCCCTCCTTGAGCTAAATCACACAATGACGTTATCCTACTCCAAACTGGATGAAATGAGGTATATTTGAACAGTGACTAAACTGTACCACTCCGTCGCATTCCCTGTTCCATGTCGGTACATAACTGTTTCTGTTGGACACCCAAACATTTCTTTCGGAACAAATAGCGCCATTAGATTTGAAGATGTGTTTATATGTTCCCGTATACTTTTATCATACAACTTGTAATATCTTCACAATATCTGCATTTCAATGAATGCACCTTATTCTTAAATTAGCTCCCCAGTCTTATTCTCACATAGAAGATAAAATATTCATCAGGTATTCACCAGCTCAAAATCTTATATGGTCAAGAAGAACATTTCTCATTGTCAGGTCTAAACTTCGAATC
The DNA here is from genome assembly GCF_004010195.1 of Chiloscyllium plagiosum. Classification (NCBI taxonomy): domain Eukaryota; kingdom Metazoa; phylum Chordata; class Chondrichthyes; order Orectolobiformes; family Hemiscylliidae; genus Chiloscyllium; species Chiloscyllium plagiosum. The sequence goes on along the minus strand of NW_025173435.1, from coordinate 144 downwards.
GTTCATAACATAATGCCTTCATTGCAAGAACGAGTAAAAGCAATTTGTTTTTCACTTCAGTGGAATTACAACCACACACAATACATCAGATGCCGTCTCAACCTTGGCAGTAAAACATCCTTAAAATCAGACACAATATTCTTT
>NW_025173434.1:0-1876 GCF_004010195.1 Chiloscyllium plagiosum | reverse complement strand
ACCCCAGTCCAACACCGGCATCTCCGAATCATCGCCTCTCCTTGGTGAGTATCGATGCAAAGTACTCATTAAGAATCTCTCCCGATTTCTCTGCCTCCAAGCATATCTTTCCTGCTTTGTCCTTGAGTGGGCCCTTTCTCGAGCTACCCTTTTTTCATTATATGTGACCAAAAAGCTTTAAGGTTTTCCTTAATCCTGCTGGCTAAGGATATCTCATGACCCCTTTTCGCCCTCTTAATTCCGCACTTCAGATTGGTCCTACATTCACAATATTCTTCCAAGGATTCCTCTATCTTCATTCACCTAGATATTATGTACACATTCTATTTACTTTATGCTAGCCTCACAATATCACTTGTCATCCATGGTTTCCTAATCTTGCCATTTCTATCCATAATTTTCACAGGAATATCTCTCCTGAACACTAATTAACCTCTCTTCAAAAGCCTTCCACATATCAAATGCGGATTTCCCTTCAAACAACTGTTCCCAATCCACGTTCCCCATCTCTTGCCGAATGTTGCTATAGTTAGCCTTCCCCCAGTTTAGCACTCTTCCTTTCGGACCACTCTCATGTTTCTCCATGACTATTGTAAAACTAAAGGAATTGTGTTCATTATTTCCAAAGTAATCCCGCACTGTAACTTCCACTACCTGGGTGGGCTCAGTTCCCAACACCAGGTCTGGCATGGCCGCTTCCCGAGTTGAACTATTTCTACACAACTCTAGAAAATGCTCCTGGATGGTGCATACAAATTCTGCTCCATCTAGACCTCTAACACTAAGTGAATCCCAGTCAATGTTGGGATAATTAAAATTAAAATCACCACCATCCTGTTGCTCCCACATCTTTCTGTGATCTATTTACATATTTGTACCACGATCAGTGTTGGGAAGCCTGTAGTACAATCCAAGCATTGTTACTGCACCCTTTCTATTCCTGAGCTCTGCCCATGTTGGCGGCACGTGTGGAACAGTGGTTAGAGACTCGGGTTCAATTCCCGCCTCAGGCGACTGACTGTGTGGAGTCTGCACATTCTCCTCGTGTCTGCGTGGGTTTCCTCCGGGTGCTCTGGTTTCCTCCCACAGTCCAAAAATGTGTAGCTTAGGTGAATTGGCCACGCTAAATTGCTCGTAGTGTTTGGTGCAGGGGAATAGGTATGGGTCGGTTGCACTTCGGCGGGTTCGGTGTGGACTTGTTGGGCTAAAGGGCCTGTTTCCACACTGTAAGTAATCTAATCTAATCTATTGCTTCGCTGCTCGAATCTTCCATCGTGCCCTCCTTCAGCACAGCTGTGAAATCTTCTTTGACCAGTAACACTTCTTCTCCACCCCCTGTACCTTCCTGTCTACCCCGCCTGAAGCATTAATGTCCTGGGATATTCAGTTGCCAATCACGCCATTCCCGCAACCAAGTCTCAGTAACATCAATAACATTATATTCCCAGGTACTACTCCAAGCCCTAAGTTCATCTGCCTTACCTACTATACTTTCCCAAAAATCGGAACCCCTCCCTCCTGCACCATCTCTTCAGCCACACATTCTTCCTGATTATTCGATCATTCCTACGCTGACTAGCACTTGTCACTGGTAGCAATCCTGAGATTACTACCTACTTTGTTAAGTTGGTTCCTAACTCCCCAAATTTTTCTTGTAGGACCTCATGCCGACGGCACATTAATGTGGGGAGAGATCATTCAGACACATAAAGTATGCTGTGTTAGACTGATGAATGGACTCTGTCACTCCAATTAATAATGATCTTGTTCATGTTGATCATGGTTTTTTTAAATGTCCTGCGCATTGTAACCTGCACGCCTTACTCTGTCCAAGTTCATTTTGCACACTATGATCTGTGTGTCCTTGCTTACTGTC
>NW_025173433.1:0-1876 GCF_004010195.1 Chiloscyllium plagiosum | reverse complement strand
CACACTGAATCTGTCTCTCACACTGAAACTGTCTGTCGCACTGAATCTGTCTCACACACTGAAACTGTCTCACACTGAATCTGTCTCTCACACTGAAACTGTCTCTCACACTGAAACTGTCTGTCACACTGAATCTGTCTTCCACAGTGAATCTATCTCCCACACTGAAACTGTCTGTCACACTGAAAGTGTCTCTCACACTGAATCTGTCTCACAAACTGAAACTGTGTCTCACACTGAATCTGTCTCTGACACTGAAACTGTATCCCAGACTGAATCTGTCTCTCACACTGAAACTGCCTGTCACACTTAAACTGTCTCTCACACTGAAACTGCCTGTCACACAGAAACTGTCTCTCACACTGAAACTGTCTGTCACACTGAATCTGTCTTCCACAGTGAATCTATCTCCCACACTGAATCTGTCTGTGACACTGAAACTGTCTCTCACACTGAAACTGTCTCTCACACTAAATCTGTCTCTCAAACTGAAACTGTGTCTCACACTGAATCTGTCTGTCACACTGAAACTATCTGTCACACTGAAACTGTGTCTCACACAGAATCTATCTGTCACACTGAAACTGTCTGTCACGCTGAAACTGTCTCCCACACTGAAACTGTCTGTCACATTGAAACTGTCTCTCACACAGAAAATGTCTGTCACACTGAAACTGTCTCTCACACTGAAACTGTGTGTCACATTGAAACTGTCTCTCACACAGAAAATGTCTGTCACACTGAAACTGTCTGTCACGCTGAAACTGTCTCCCACACTGAAACTGTCTGTGACACTGAAACTGTCTGTCACACTGAATCTGTCTCTCATACTGAAACTGTTACCCGTACTGAAACTGACTTCCACACTGAATCTGACTGTGACACTGAAACTGTCTGTCACACTGAATCTGTCTGTCACACAGAAACTGTCTCTCACACTGAAACTGTCTCTCACGCTGAAACTGTCTCTCTACTGAATCTGTGTCTCACACTGAATCTGTCTGTCACACTGAATCTGTCTGTGACAATGAAACTCTCTGACACTGAAACTGTCTCCCACACTGAATCTGTGTGTGACAATGAAACTGTCTCTCACACTGAAACTGTGTACCACACTGAAACCGTGTCTCAAACACTGAAACTGTGACTGTCACACTGAATCTGTTTGTCACATCGAATCTGTCTGTCACACTGAAACTGTCTCCCACACTGAATCTGTCTGTCGCGCTGAAACTGTCTCCCACAGTGAATCTGTCTCTCATACTGAATCTGCTTCTCACACTGAATCAGTGCCTCACACTGAATCTGTGACATTGAAACTGTCTGTGTCAATTAAACTGTCTCCCACACTGAAGCTGTCTCCAACATTGAATATGTCTCTCACAGTGAATCTGTCTGCGACATTGAAACTGTCTGTCAACTGAAACTGTCTCCCACACTGAAACTGCCTCTCACACTGAGACTGTCTCTCACACTGAAACTGTCTCCCAGACTGAATATGTCTCCCACACTGAAACTGTCTGTCACACTGAAACTGTCTCTCACACTGAAACTGTCTGTCACACTGTAACTGTCTCCCACACTGAAACTGTCTGTGGCACTGAAACTGTCTGTCACACTGAAACTGTCTCTCATACTGAAACTGTCACCCACACTGAAACTGTCTGTCACACTGAATCTGTCTGTGACACTGAAACTGTCTCTCATACTGAAAGTGTCTCCCTCACCGAAACTGTCTTCCACACTGAATCTGTCTGTCACACAGAAACTAACTCTCACACTGAAACTGTGTCTCACACTGAATCTGTGTCTCACACTGAAACTGTCTTCCACAGTGAATCTATCTCTCACACTGAATCTGTCTCTCACACTGAAA
>NW_025173432.1:0-1876 GCF_004010195.1 Chiloscyllium plagiosum | reverse complement strand
AAAGAGCTCAATTAAGTTGGTAAGGCACGATCTCGGCTGCACAAAACCAATTTGCCTATCACTGTAAACCCATTCATTTCTAAATATAAGTAGATCCTATCCCTCAGTACCTTCTCCAGCAACTTTCCCACCACTGACGTCATGCACACTCGTCTTTGGTTACCCAGAATATTCCTACTTCCCTTCTTGTACAGGGGGACAACATAAGCTACCCTCCAATCCTCCGGCACCTCTCCTGTATTTAAAGATTCCATAAAGATATCTGTCAGGGCCCCAGCTATTTCCCCTCTCGCCTCCCTCAGCAACTTGGGATAGATCCTATCCGGTCCTGGGGATTTGTCCACTTTAATAACCTCTAGCCTACCCAACACATTTTCGTTACTTATGTCAGCATGATCAAGACTAATCAAACTTCTATCTCTAATCTCAACATTCATCATGTTCCTCTCCTCAGTGAACACTGATGCAAAGTAATCATTCAGAATCTCACCCATTCTCTCAGGTTCGACACACAGCCTTCCTTCGTTATCCTTTAGTGGACCAATCCTTTCTCTAGTTACCCTCTTGCTTCTTGTATAAAAATAAAATGCTTAGTGATTCTCCTTAATTCTGCTCGCTAAAGTTATTTCATAACCCGTTTAAGCTCGCTAGATTCCTCGTTTAAGACTTGTCCTACTTTTCCAATATTCTTCCAGGGCTCGTTCTGTTCTTAGCTGCCCAGACCTTATGTATGCTTCCCTTTTCCTCTTGGCTAGTCGTAGAATTTCTCCTGTCATCCACAGTTCACGAATGTTGCACTTCCTATTCTTTGCCTTCAACATGCCTATCCTGCACTATCCTTAAGCTACCTTTCAAAGCATGCCACGTCTCAAATGTGGACTTCCCTTCAAATAGCTGTGTCCATTCCACATTTCCGAGCTTCTGCCGAATTTTGATATACTTGGTCTTGGCTCAGTTTAGTACTCTTCCCTTAGGACCACTCTCTTCTGTATCCATGAGTATTCTAAAACTTACAGAATTGTGGTCACCGTTCGCAAAGAAATCCCCCACCGCAACTTTTACCACCTGCCCTGGCTTGTTCCCCAGTACCAGGTCCAATATGACCCTTCCCTCGTCGGACTATTGACATACTGCAGTAGAAAACTCTCCTGGACATTTCTTACAAATTCCACCCCATCCAGACCTCTGACGCTAAGTATATCCCAGTCAATGTTGGGAAAATTAAAATCTCTCATCACCACTACCCTGTTGCCTTTACATATTTCTAAAATCTGTTTACCTATTTGTTCTTCTACCACATGCTCACTGTTGGGAGGCCTGTAATACAGCCCCAACAGTGTAACTGCACTCTTCTAATTTCTCTGCTCCACCCATAAGGCCTCACTAACCAAGACCTCCACAGTGTGCTCCTTTCGCACAGCCGTGATATCATCCTTGACCAGCAATGCAACTCCACCCCTTCATTTTACTTCCCTCCCTGTCCTGTCTGAAGCGTCTATATCCAGGAATGTTTAATTGCCAATCTTCATGCCATTACTTCAACCAAGCCTCTGTGATTGCAATGACATGATACTCCCAGGCACCAATCCAAGCCCTAAGTTCATCTGCCTTTCACACTATACTCCTTGAATTAAAGCAGACGCATTTTAGGCTCCCAGTTTTTTTGTGCTCATCTACTCTCTGTCTACTCTTCCCTTTATGAATGCAATCTTCATAATTCTTACAGTCTCCGGTTTCCACATCACTGCCTACTTGTTTTCTCTTCTGGTTCCCAGTCTCCTGCCACATTAGTTTAAATATTCCCAAATGCATTAGCAAAAAACCCACTAAGGACATTGGTTTTAGTCTGGTTCAGATGTAGACCGTCCATTTTGTA
>NW_025173431.1:0-1876 GCF_004010195.1 Chiloscyllium plagiosum | reverse complement strand
CCAATGATCCAAAAATGTGAATCCTTCTCCCATGAACCAGCTCCTCAGCCATGCATTCACCTGCTCTATCCTCCTATTCCCACCCTCACTAGCTCACAACACTGGGAGTAATCCAGATATTACTACTCTCGAGGACCTCCTTTTTAAATTCCTGCCTGACTCTCTACGTCTACTTAAAGAGGAAAAGGCAGTGCCACCAAAAGCTCCAGGCCAAATTAGCAGTGGAATCTTATTCTAGTATAATTATAAGTTGGAACACCATCCAGGAGGTCAAGTAATAAATGCAGGTGCATTGAGTTGCCTCCTACTCAAAGATATACTGCCGGTGTTACATAATGGTTTAAATTTTCTGGGCAGACCTCCAGCCACAGCTGGCAATATCAGACTTTGGACATAGAAAGATCTGGTCCTGGCAAACTGAAAGAGCTAGTGGTGATGGAGGAAACCAAAGACCTGTTACAACCAGAATAGAAGCCTGTTTTGACCCAAACTGACTAGATAACAGCAGAGGACAGCCTATTATTATGGGGGAGCAAGAGTGATAGTCCCAAGCAAAGGTCACCTCCAGACACTGGCTGAACTCCAGCAGGTCATCCAGGGGGTTCCAGAATGATGATGTTGTGTCTGGTGGTCAGGAATGGATGCAGACATAGTCACATTGGTGGGGCAGTGCTCAGAGTACCAACAAGGGCAAAGGTTACTGCCACCCCCTCCCCCACATTCGTGGGAATGACCAGGTAAACCCTAGACTCGGTTAAAAGTTCTTAATCATTGTGGGTACCCAGTTAAGTGGTTCGATATGCAGAGAGTTCATTTGTCAAACACAGGGATGACAGTAGAAGAACTGTGCACATCTTTTGCAATACATGGATCCCTGAAAGTGCTGATCACGGACAAACATTGTTAACTAGCAGGGAATTTGAGTATTTCCAAAAGTCGAATGGTATTCAAAGATAGCTTCTTACCATCCATCATCCAATGGTCTTGCAAAAAGAGCAGTCCAAACTTTGAAGGCAGGCTTAAAGAAACAGCCTATAGCTTCACCAGATACCACACTGCTCTGGTTCCTATTTGATTATAGGACCACCCCTCACACAACTACCAGCAGAGTTGCTAATGGAACGAAGACTCCACATCAGGTTAAATCTAATCTTCTCGGACCTGGGGAAGAGGAGTGAAGTGGCATCAGGAACACCAATGCTGGACACAAGACTCCAATAGGTGAGAGAGACAGTTTACTTCAGGGGATGAAGGTTGGTTTAAGAACCATGCGAGTAGCCTTGCATGGGTAAGAGGCATGGTTGACATGAGATCAGGTCTGGTGATGTATAAAGTTTAGGTAGATGCCGTAGTCCTGAACAAGCATGTGGACTATATGAGAGCTAAAAACTCGCAAAGTTGCAGTAGTAAAACGTGCCTGGCTCCTCGACAGCCTTTCTGACTATTCTGAAACCCTTTCTGTCAAGCATTGAAGATACCTTGGAATATGAGATGGACACAGCTGATGTCATTGCCTCCATGCCTTTGCTGCCTGAAGAAGAGAATGCATTTCTTCCGAGACACTTCAGGCACAAGAGTTGAGCTACTGTGCATTATACGCTGCCTGTATCAGAGGCAGAATTGGAGAAACCCGACCTGGTGCTAAAACACCCCAAGAGGAGCTAAAACAGAAATACACACATGTCCTTAGACTTAGAGGGGAGGGATGTAGTAATTGTAACAACGTCAATAGAATATGAGTTCCATGATTGAGGCTGTTGATCAGATCCGATTAGGGAGCCCTGATTGACAGATAAAAACAGGACTGACACTCTGTTCACTCTGAGAACTGGCTCTGAGAGAACTGGGCTGAAAATGTGTCGCTGGAAAAGCGCAG
>NW_025173430.1:0-1876 GCF_004010195.1 Chiloscyllium plagiosum | reverse complement strand
TCAGTGACAGTCATTAAATCTCAGTCAGTGACACAGATTGAACCTCAGCTAGTGACAGGGATTGAACCTCAGTCAGTGACACAGATTGAACCTCCCTGAGTGCCTGCGATTGAACCTCAGTCAGTGTCAGGAATTGAGCCTCAGTCAATGACAGTGATTGAATCTCAGTCAGTGACAGGGATTGAATCTCAGTCTGTGACAGGGATTGAACCTTAGTCAGTGACAGGGATGGAATCGCAATCAGTGACAGGGATTGTCCATTAGTCAGTTGCAGGGATTGACCCTCAGTCTGTGACAGGGATTGTACCTCAGTCAGTGACAGGGATTGAATCTAAGTTTGTGACAGTGATTGAATCTCAGTCTGTGACAGGAATTGAACCTCAGTCAGTGACAGGAATTGAACCTCAGTCAGTGACACAGATTGAACCTCACTTAGTGACAGGGATTGAACCTCAGTCAGTGACACAGATTGAACCTCAGTCAGTGCCAGCGATTGAACCTCAGTCAGTAACAGGAATTGAGCCTCAGTCATTGACAGCGATTGAACCTCAGACTGTGACAGGGATTGAATCTCAGTCTGTGACAGGGATTGAATCTCAGTCTGTGACAGTGATTGATTCTCAGTCTGTGACAGGGATTGAATCTCAGTCTGTGACAGGGATTGAAGCTTAGTCGGTGACAGGGATTGAATCTAAGTTAGAGACAGGGATTCAATCTCAGTCTGTGACAGGGATTGAACCTCAATAAGTGACAGGGATTGAACCTTAGTCAGTGACAGGGATGGAATCGCAATCAGTGACAGGGACTGACCATTAGTCAGTTACAGGGATTGAACCTCAGTCAGTGACAGGGATTGAACCTCAGTCAGTGACAGGGATTGAACTTTAGTCAGTGACAGTGATTGAATCTAAGTTAGTGACAGTGATTGAACTTTCGTCAGTGACTGGGATTGACTATCAGACAGTGACAGGGATTGAACATCAGTCAGTGACAGGGATTGAATCTAAGTCATTGACTGGGATTGAACCTCAGTCAGTGACAGGGATTGAATCTCAATTTGTGACTGGGATTGATTCGCATTCAGTGACAGGGATTGACCATTAGTCAGTTACAGAAATTGAATCTCAGTCTGTGTCAGGGATTGAATCTCAGTTCGTGACAGGGATTGAATCTCAGTCAGTGACTGGGATTGACCCTCAGACAGTGACAGGGATTGAATCTCAGTCAGTGACAGGGATTGAGCCTCAGTCAGTGACAGGGATTGAACCTTAGTGAGTGACAGGGATTGAACCTCAGTCAGTGATTGGAATTGAACCTCAGTCAGTGACAGCGATTGAACCTTCGTCAGTTACAGGGATTGAGGCTCAGTCAGTGACAGGGATTGACACTCAGTCAGAGACTGGGATTGAACATTAGTCAGTGACAGGGATTGAATCTCAGTCAGTGACTGGCATTGACACTCAGACAGTGACCAGGATTGAATCTCAGTCTGTGACAGGGATTGAATCTCAGTCAGTGTCATGGACTAAACCTAAATCAGTGACAGGGATTGAATCTCAATCAGTGAAAGGGATTGAACCTCAGTCAGTGACAGGGATTGAGACTCAGTCATTGACAGGAATTGAATCTCAGTCAGTGACAGAGATTGAACCTCAGTTAGTGACACGGATTGAATCTCAATCAGTGACAGGTATTGACCCTCAGACAGTGATAGGGATTGAATCTCAGTCAGTGACTGGGATTGACCCTCAGACAGTGAAAGGGATTGAATCTCAGTCAGCGACTGGGATTGAAACTCAGTTAGTGACACAGATTGAACCTCAGGTAGTGACAGGGTTTGAATCTCAGTCAGTGACAGGGATTGAACCACAGTCAG
>NW_025173429.1:0-1876 GCF_004010195.1 Chiloscyllium plagiosum | reverse complement strand
AATGATATTTGTGGATGTTCAGGTTTCCAGCATGTGCAGTCATTGTTTTTACCTCGTTGATATGCACCGGCCCTATCTTTAAGCAGAGAAAAATCAATCAAAGAAAGACACTTAATGAAGGAAGTTCAGCTCTCCAGGATATCATGTTAAGTGTTCCACCATCGGACTGTAGCAGCAGCCCCGAGACCGTTCGCCCCGGTTGCTAGCACGAGTCCTTGCTGTATCCTGCATCAGCACTACCTCGACTCCACCACCACCAACAGTTCGCTCTCAGCCGACTTTGAAAATGCAGCCACCTTCATTGCCGCCCGGTCTCGTGCTGGGGCGACACTCATCTCTGCCACCATCTCAGTTAGTTTGCATTGGACGCACACATCAGAGCAAATCCGAACTCGTCTCACAGGAGCAAAAATCAGTGAGCGCTGGGCCCACCTCCAGGATACAGAAGCCAGGAGGAACTCAAACTCGACTCTGATCAAGAGTCTGTGCGAGGCTCACCTTGTCACCACCATAGTCACTGAATAATCTCACCTAAAGATGTAAGTTAGAGAAAAAAATACACAGATAGAGAAAAATGAAGAAACGTAAAGGAAAACGGACAGAGCCAAAGAGATCCAATCCCAGATAAACTAATTGCCCAATATATTGTGCACTTGTTTAATGGGGCTACTGTGGTGCTTCAATGGTTAGCACTGTTGCCTCACAGCACCAGGGGCTGATTCCACCCTCGGACGACAACTTGGCACGTTCTACCTGTGTGTGCGTGCGTTTCCTCCCAAAGTCCAAAGGTGGGAAGTTTAGGTCCATTGATCATGCTAATTTTCCCATTGTGCCCAGGGGTGTGTATGCTAAGTGTATTAGCCATAGGAAATGCAGGGTTACGGGGGCAGAGTGGACCTGGGATTAATGCTCTTTCGAAGGTCAGTGTGGACTGAAATGGCCGAATGGCGTTTTTCAACATGGAAGGGATTCTATGAATAGTTTCATTGCCCAATTAAGTGGTGCATGTGGCTTTGAATGTGCAACGGTTATTGCGTGGATCATGTGTAGCGGGACATTCTCTTATCAGTCTGAAACTTTCAAGCCTTAAACTTTTACAGGTTGATCAGCCTTCGGCAAAGTTCCACATGGTTGACTTGTTGGGACGGTTCGATCACATAGAATCTAGTGGGAGCAAGCCAACTGAAGACAGAAGTTCCTTAAAGATTGGAGACAGAGGGTACTTGTTGGGTATTGTTTCTCAGACTGGATATGTTACCGGATGCATGCACAAGGATCGCTGCTGGATGCACTGGTTTTCACCATTCGTCTTAATGATGTGGATGTCAATATAAGACATCTGGTTAATAAATTTGCAAATGGCGTCAAAATTGCTGGTACAGTAGACAGTGAAAAACGTTACTTCAGATTATATCGCTACATTGATCACATGGACTAGTGAGCCTCGGATTGGCAGATTGAGTTTAATTTAGTAAATATAACGTGTTGCATTTTGGTAAGGCAAACCAGGGTTAATGGTATTGCCTTAGTGAGTGCTATCAAACAAAGGGATCTTGGGGTGCAGGCTCGTATTTCACGGAAGTGCAACACAGTTAGGTGGTGAAGAAGGTATTTGTCATGTGTGTTTTCGTTGGTCAGTGCATTAAGTATGGGAGTTGGGACAGCTTGTTGTGGCTTACAGAACGTTGTTAAGGCATTATCAGAGCACTGCATTCAATTCTTGTCTCCCTGTTAAAGGAGTTGTTAAAAGGCAAATAACTCAGAAAAACATGTTGTCGAGATTGAAGGTTAGGGACATAAGGACAAGGTGAATAGGCTGGAGCTTTCTTTTACCCCTGGAAATACAGAGACTGAGGAATGACCATATAAACGGCAA
>NW_025173428.1:0-1876 GCF_004010195.1 Chiloscyllium plagiosum | reverse complement strand
GGAGCTGATGGTGGTGATGGTGGTGATGGTGGTAATGATGATGATGCTGTTGATGGTCATGATGATGGTGATGATGATGGGGATGATGATGGTGATGATGGTGGTGAAGATAGTGGTGATGATGATGGTGGTGCTGATGATGGTGATGATGATGGTGGTGATGATGATGGTGGTGATGATGTTGATGAGGATGGTGATGATGGTGGTGATGATGATGGTGGTGGTGATGATGATGATGGTGATGATAGTGGTGATGATGGTGGTGATGATGGTGGTGCTGATGATGGCGATGATGGTGGTGCTGATGGTGGTGATGATGATGCTGATGATGGTGGTGCTGATGGTGGTGCTGATGATGGTGCTGATGATGGTGGTGATGATGGTGACGATGATGGTGCTGATGATTGTGCTGATGATGGTGGTGATGATGATGGTGGTGATGTTGATGTTGATGAGGATGGTGATGATGAAGGTGATGATGATTGTGATCATGATTGTGATGATGATGGTTGTGGTGATGATGATGGTGGTGCTGATGATGGTGATGATGATGGTGATGATGTTGGTGATGGTGTTGGTGATGGATGTGATGATGATGGTGGTGATGTTGGTGGTGATGATGGTGCTGATGGTGGTGATGATGATGGTGGTGGTGATGATGGTGGTGATGATGGTGGTGATGATGGTGGGTATGATGGTGGTGCTGATGATGGTGGTGATGATGGCGATGATGGTGGTGCTGATGGTGGTGATGATGATGCTGATGATGGTGGTGCTGATGGTGCTGATGATGGTGCTGATGATGGTGCTGATGATGGTGCTGATGATGATGGTGGTGATGATGATGTTGATGAGGATGGTGATGATGAAGGTGATGATGATGGTGGTTATGATGGTGATGATGATGGTGATGATGATGATGGTGATGATGATGATGGCGATGATGGTGGTGATGATGGTGGCGATGATGGTGGTGCTGATGATGGTGGTGATGATGTTGATGATGATGATGGTGATGCTGATGATGGTGGTACTGATGGTGGTGCTGATGATGGTGGTGATGATGGTGATGATGATGGTGCTGATGATGGTGCTGATGGTGGTGGTGATGGTGGTGATGATGATTGTGATGATGGTGGTGGTGATGGTGGTGATGATGATTGTGATGATGATTGTGATGATGATGGTTGTGGTGATGGTGATGATGGTGGTGCTGATGATGGCGATGATGATAGTGATGATGTTGGTGATGGTGTTGGTGATGGAGGTGATGATGATGGTGGTGGTGATGATGGTGCTGATGGTGGTGATGACGGTGGTGATGATGGTGGTGATGGTGGTGCTGATGGTGGTGATGATGGTGGCGATGATGGTGATGATGGTGATGGTGGTGGTGATGGTGCTGATGATGGTGATAATGGTGGTGATGATGATGGTGATGATGGTGGCGATGGTGGTGATGATGGTGCTGATGTTGGTGATAATGGTGGTGCTGATGATGGTGATGATGGTGGCGATGATGGTGATGATGGTGGAGCTGATGGTGATGATTGTGATGATGGTGGTGGTGATGGTGGTGATGATGGTGATGAAGGTGGTGATGATGGTGATCATGGTGGTGCTGTTGATGGTCATGATGATGGTGATGATGATGGTGCTGATGATGGTAATGATGATGGTGATGGTGGCGCTGATGGTGGTGATGATAGTGGCAATGATGGTGATGATGGTGATGGTGGTGGTGATGGTGCTGATGATGGTGATGATGGTGGTGATGATGATGGTGATGATGGTGGCGATGATGGTGATGATGGTGCTGATGTTGGTGATAATGGTGGTGCTGATGATGGTGATGATGGTGGCGATAATGGTGATG
>NW_025173427.1:1694-1876 GCF_004010195.1 Chiloscyllium plagiosum | reverse complement strand
GATTTTGGACTATAACCTGATGTGTGATTTTGGGCTATAACCTGATTAGATTAGATTAGATTACATTACATTACAGTGTGGAAACAGGACCTTCGGCCCAACAAGTCCACACCGACCCGCCGAAGCGCAACCCACCCGTACCCCTACATTTACCCCTTACCTAACACTACGGCAATTTAGCA
>NW_025173427.1:0-1689 GCF_004010195.1 Chiloscyllium plagiosum | reverse complement strand
GTGCAAACTCCACACAGTCAGTCGCCTGAGGTGGGAATTGAACCCGGGTCTCAGGCACTGTGAGGAAGCAGTGCTAACCACTGTGCCCGCGATGTTGTGTGATTTTGGACTATAACTTGATGTTGTGTGATTTTGGCCTATAACCTGGTGTTGTGTGATTTTGGACTATAACTTGATGTTGTGTGATTTCGGACTATAACCTGGTGTGTGGTTTTGGACTATAACCTGATATTATGTGATTTCTGACTATAGCCTGATGTTATGTGATTTCGGACTATAACCTGGTGTTTGTGTGATTTCAGTCTACAACCTGGTGTTGTGTGATTTTGGACTATAACCTGGAGATGTAAGATTTCGGACTATAACATGGTGTTGTGTGATTTCGGACTATAACCTGGTGCTCTGTGATTTCGGACTATCACCTGGTGTTGTGTGACTTTGGACCTAACCTGATGTTGTGTTATTTCGGACTATTACCTGGTACTGTGTGATTATGGACTATAACCTGGTGTTGTGTGATTTTGGACTATAACCTGGTGTTACCTGGTGTTGTGTGATTTTGGACTATAACCTGGTGTTGTGTGATTTTGGACTCTTCCCTGATGTTGTGTGATTTCGGACTATAACCTGATGTTGTGTGATATCGGAGTATAATGTGATGTTGTGTGATTTTGGACTATAACCTGGTTTGTGATTCCGGACTAAGACCTGATGCTGTGTGATTTCAGACTATAACGTGATGTTGTGTGATTTCGGACTATAACCTGGTGTTGTGTGATTTCAGTCTATAACCTGGTGTTGTGTGATTTTGGACTATAACGTGATGTTGTGTGATTTCAGACTATAACCTGGTGTTGTGTGATTTCGGGCTATAACCTGGTGTTGTGTGACTTTGGGCTATAACCTGGTGTTGTGTGATTTTGGTCTATAACCTGGTGTTGTGTGATTTTGGGCTATAACCTGGTGTTGTGTGACTTTGGGCTATAACCTGGTGTTGTGTGATTTTGGTCGATAACCTGGTGTTGTGTGACTTTGGGCTATAACCTGCTATTGTGCGATTTTGGTCTATAACCTGGAGTTGTGTGATTTTGGTCTATAACCTGGTGTTGTGTGACTTTGGGCTCTAACCTGGTGTTGTGTGATTTTGGTCTATAACCTGGTGTTGTGTGACTTTGGGCTATAACCTGGTGTTGTGTGATTTTGGGCTATAACCTGGTGTTGTGAGATTTTGGTCTATAACCTGGTGTTGTGTGATTTTGGGCTATAACCTGGTGTTGTGTGATTTTGGGCTATAACCTGGTGTTGTGTGAATTTGGGCTATAACCTGGTGTTGTGTGATTTTGGGCTATAACCTGGTGTTGTGTGACTTTGGGCTAAAACCTGGAGTTGTGTGATTTTGGTCTATAACCTGGTGTTGTGTGATTTTGGGCTATAACCTGGTGTTGTGCGATTTTGGTCTATAACCTGGTGTTGTGTGACTTTGGGCTATAACCTGGTGTTGTGTGATTTTGGGCTATAACCTGGTGTTGTGTGACTTTGGTCTGGTACCTGGTGTTGTGTGATTTTGGGCTATAACCTGGTGTTGTGTGATTTTGGTCTGTAACCTGGTGTTGTGTGATTTTGGTCTATAACCTGGTGTTGTGTGATTTTGGTCTGTAACCTGGTGTTGTGAGATTTTGGTCTATAACA
>NW_025173426.1:0-1876 GCF_004010195.1 Chiloscyllium plagiosum | reverse complement strand
GTGAGTGTCAGATAAGATCAGAGAGTGTCGCAGTGTGGTGGAGAAAGTGCCTGAGAGTGTCACAGTGTATCTAAAATTGTGTCAGAGAGTGTCACAGAGAGTCGGGGAGAGTCAGAAAGTGTCACAGTCTGTCTCAGAGAGTGTATCAGTGTGTCACAGTCTGTCAGAGAGTGACATAGTGTGTCTCTGCCTGTGTCAGAGTGTGTCACAGTGTTTTTCAGAGAGTGTCACAGAGTGTCTCAGAGAGTGTCACAGTCTGTCACAGTCTCAAAGAGAGTGTGTCAGTGTGTCACAGTCCGACAGAGAGTGTCACATGGTGTCACAGCCTGTGTCAGAGATTGTCACACTTTGTTTCTGGCTATGTTAGAGAATGTCACAGTGTGTTTCAGAGAGTGTCAGAGAGTGTCTCATTGTGTCACACTCTGTCAGAGAGTGTCACAGTGTGTTCCAGAGAACGTCAGAGAGTGTCACAGTGTGTCTCAGAGAGTGTCACAGTCTGTCACAGTCTCTCAGAGAGTGTTTCAGTGTGTCACAGTCCGACAGAGAGTGTCACAGTCTGTTTCTGCCTGTGTCAGAGAATGTCACAGTTTGCTTCGGAGAGAGTCACATTGTGTCACAGTCTGTCAGAGAGTGTTATAGTGTGCCTCTGTCTGTGTCAGAGAGTGTCTCAGTGTGTTTCAGAGAGTGTCACAATGTGTCTCAGAGAGTGTCACAGTCTGTCACAGTCTCAGAGTGTTTCAGTGTGTCACAGGCTGTCAGAGAGTGTCACAGTCTGTCTCTGCCTGTGTAAGAGAGTGTCACAGTGTGTTTCAGAGAGTGTCAGAGAGTGTCACATTGTGTCACAGTCTGTCAGAGAGTGTCATAGTGTTTCTCATCCTGTGTCAGAGAGTGTCCCAATGTGTCTCAGAGAGTGTAACAGTCTGTCACAGTCTCAAAGAGAGTGTTTCAGTGTGTCACAGACCGACAGAGAGTGTCACAGTATGTCTCTGCCTATGTAAGAGATTGTCACAGTCTGTTTCTGCCTTGTCAGAGAATGTCACAGTGTGTTTCAGAGAGTGTCAGAGACTGTCTCATTGTATCACACTCTGTCAGAGAGGGTCACAGTGTGTTTCAGAGAGTGTCAGAGAGTGTCACATTGTGTCACAGTCTGTCAGAGAGTGTCATAGTGTGTCTCTGCCTTTGTCAGAGAATGTCACAGTGTGTTTCAGAGAGTTTCACAGTGTGTATTAGAGAGTGTCTCAGTGTGTCATAGTCTCAAAGAGAGTGTTTCAGTGTGTTACAGTCGAACAGAGAGTGCCACAGTGTGTCTCTGCCTGCGTCAGAGATTGTCACCGTCTGTTTCTGCCTGTGTTAGAGAATGTCACAATGTGTTTCAGAGAGTGTCAGAGAGTGTCTCATTGTGTCACACTCTGTCAGAGAGTGTCATAGTGTGTTTCGGAGAATGTCGGAGAGTGTCACAGCTGTCACAGTCTCTCAGAATGTGTTTCAGTGTATCACAGACTGTCAGAGAGTGTCACAGTATGTCACAGAGAGTGTCAGAGAGTGTCACAGTATGTCATACTGTGCCTCAGAGTGTCAGAGAGAGACAGTGTGTGTCACATTGTGTGTCAGAGATTCAGAGAGTTTCACAGTGTGTTTCAGAGAGTGTCACAATGTGTCACACTCTGTCAGAGAGTGTCACAGTGTGTTCCAGAGAGTGTCAGAGAATGTCAGAATGTATCCCAGAGAGTGTCACAGTCTGTCACAGTCTCTCAGAGAGTGTTTCAGTGTGTCACAGTCTGTCAGAGAGGGTCACAGTGTGTCTCTGCCTGTGTAAGAGAGTGTCACAGTGTGTTTCAGAGAATGACAGAGAGTGTCACAATGTGTCTCAGAGAGT
>NW_025173425.1:0-1876 GCF_004010195.1 Chiloscyllium plagiosum | reverse complement strand
CTCCCCCTCACCACTCCCACCGCCAACCAACCATATCAAAATATTCCGAGTGCTCTGAGAGTAGTAGGACCACTGGGAATGTCAGGGAGCAAATCATCAGGGAGATCGAGCAACACTCCCCATGTCTGAATGGGTTAGAAGAAACCCTCCAGAACACACTGTATCTCTATGTTGAGTAATCCATCTCCATTTCAGTAACATACTGCCTTCCATTCTTCCAGAAAAAAGCTGGCAGGTTTTACATTCCGTTATATTCCACATGGGAAAGTATTTTTCATTGACTTTACCTGTCCATATCAATTTGCAGACTCTCCACATTCTCTTGATAGTTTAATGTCTTGTTTACCTCAGTGTCATCACCAAACGTAGTAGTAGTACATCTGTTCGAGCGTCCTGATCACTGATATCGATTGAAAACAGTTAAGGACTCAGCACTGGTCCCTGTGTGACTCCACTGGTTACGTTCTGTCAAACTGATTAAGACTGATTTATCCAGAGTGCCTGCTTCCTGATAGATAACCAGTCCTCCCCCGTTCCTGTGGAGAACAGTCGAAGGACTGAATAAGAAAGAGGAATAATCCAGCCCCTCGAGTCTTTTCCGCCATTGAATACAATCATGGCTGATGTAATCGCCGGCTGAGGTCTATTTCCCTGCCTGTTCTCCATATCCCTTCATCTACGCACGGTGGCACAGTGGTTAGCACTGCTGCCTTGCAGCGCCAGAGACCAGCGTTTAATTCCCGCCTCAGGCAACTCTCTGTGTGGAGTTTGCACATTCTCCCCGTGTCTGAGTGGCTGCGCTCCGGTTTCCTTCCACAGTCCAAAAATGTGCAGTTTAGCTGAATTGGCCATGATAAATGTAGGAGTGCGGGTCGGTGTGGACTTTTTAGGCTGAAGGGCCTGTTTCCACACTGTATGGAATCTAATCTATTCAATGTCCCAGCATCCCCTGCACACCGGGACAGTGAGTTACACAGATTCACAACCCATTGAGAGAAGTAAGTTCTCCTCACCCCTGTTTTAAATCTGCTCTGCATAAACCATGATCTAGTTTGCCTCAGATGAGGAAATATCCACTCCACACCGATATTGTCAATCACCTTTAACATCCTCCAGGCCTCAATGAGGTCTCCTCTCATTCTTCTGAACCTAGAATGTATCGGCCTGATCTGCTCGAACTCGCTTCGAAAGACAAATTCATCTCTGGAATCAATGTAAAGTACTTATTTTGAACTGCCTTCTTTGTAACTACATCACTTCTGCGTCAGGACAACAAACCTGAACACAGTACATCAGTTACAGTCTCACTAATACCTTGCAGAGTTGCAGTAATTCTTCCCTTCCTTTATACTCTTTTCTTTTACAAGCAAATGCTGAAATTGCACTTGCCTTTCTCATTCCCTGCTGTACCTGCATGTGAGTTTTCTGTGATCTGCCCAAGGGCACCCAGATGCCTCTGCAAGTAAGCACTCTGAAGTTTCTCTCAATTTCCATAGCATGTTGGATTCCGCTGATAAAAATGGTTAATCCCATATTATCCACGTTAATTTTTAGCTGCCAGATGTTGGCACATTAATTTAAACTGTTCATGCCCATTTTGCAATTTTTCGACATCTTCGTTACATCAACCTACTTTTCCACTTGTTTCAGTGTCAGCTGAAAATGTGGCTGAAGTGTTTTCTCTACTCTCATCCAAGTAATACAATGGATGTTAAATTGTTGGGTCATGTGGAGTGAACTCTATGGAATCTCAAAAGTTGCCAACGACTAACGAAACAACTGTTCCATCTCTCTGCATTTTGTTGGCTCACCAGCCCTCTGGGGTTCCTCCCAAACCCATGTACTCTTATTTTACAGCTTAATATATTGTGCAGCG
>NW_025173424.1:0-1876 GCF_004010195.1 Chiloscyllium plagiosum | reverse complement strand
AACCCCTTTCCTCCAATTCGCATCTTTCACATCGCCCTCTCGTTCACAACTGTTAAAAGCCTATTTATCTTTTGCCACACTCTCTTTTAAGCATCACCCACTCTCCCACCTCTGTCAAGCGATTAAAAATCCCATTTTCCAATACTTTTCAGTTCTGTAGAAGTGTCACACTGGACTTGAAACGCTAACTCGGTTTCTCTGTCTCTGCAGATTCTGCCAACCTGCTGAGTTTCTCCAGGGTTGAATAGGCACAGACAAATTTTCAAATAAACAAATAATTATGGATACTGGAAATAAAAACACAAATATTTATGGAGAAACTGGACCTGGAAGATCAACTCTGCTTTCATTCCACAACATGCTGCCAGACCTGCTTAGTTTCTTCAGGTATGTCTGTTTTTGAACTAGTTCCACAGATGTCTGTCAAAGTTGCTCAAAAGCTCTGTCCAATACTGAGCCCTGGGTACCAGGGAAGTGAACAGTAACACCAGGTGCACAGATTTATTGGCTCTGAACGTACATAAGGCTGCATCACGGGCACTGCAGAGCTCTTAATCATGGTCAGGGAGAGAAACAGAGGGAAACACACATTCACTTTAAATATAGAAGATGTCATTTCGGGAATGGAAAAGATTCACATGAATATGTTAAAGAATTTAAGTAATGTGACAAATTGGAAGCGTGACACCATGGAAAGATCCTAACAGAATGAGAATATGAAAATGGAAATGCCACCACATCAGAAACCAGGTTAGATCACTGAGTACAGTGCTGATGGGTGAATGGGTCTCGGTGTGAATTGGGGGGTAGTCAGTAGAATTGAATTACAGATATTGCAGGTCAAACTGGCCATTCATGTGATGATGTAGATCACAGCAGCAACAGCAGAATTGTGTTCAATCACAATCTGTAATTTCTTTTCCCTGGGATAATCTCTGAATCTACCATTAACATCAGACTGATCCATGGTTCAACCTACCAGAGTCAGAACCATGTGTACTAACCCTGATGAAAAACCATTAACACTATGGCACTTGACCAGTTACATTCCAAATAGCAGGATTAACATCTGATAGAGAGGACAAAATTATCTTAAGACCAACAGTTCAGATCTAAGCTTTGCAGTCCTGCCACATCCAATTATAAATGTCAATGGACTACTAAACAACTCACTGGAGGAGAGTCAGCCAGGAGTGTTGAGTTGATGATCCAATGGCAATGGGCCCTGACACCATTCCTGCAATAGGATTGAAGACTTGGGCTGCACAACAAGCCGTGTCCCTGGGGAAGCTGTTTCATTCCAGCTCCAACTCTGACATCTCCCTGGCAATATGAAAAAATACTCAACTATATCCAGTCCACTAAGAGGGAATAACTACAATCTGTCCAATTACCATCCCTTCAGTCCGATCACGATAGTCACATTAGGGGGAGTACTTTTTGACAGAGTTGTCAAGCAGCACAGGAATAACCAGCTAAGTGTGGTTTCTGATAGGTCCCCATGTGGCGATGGTGCTGTTGTGGAAATGTCACTGGATTACTAATCCAGACCAGGTTAATGCTCTGGCAGCTGGTGGAAGTTAAAAACAATTAATAAACTATCGAGATCTAAAATCTGGTGTCAGGAATAGTGACTTTGAAGCCAATGTCAATTGTGATTACCATTTTCCTTCCCAAGTGTAGTTTCAGGAAGTGAGTCTCCCGTGTTTTCCTGGTCTGCCTAAAAGTGACTCCAGATACACAGACATGTGATAAACTCTTCAATGGTCTCTGAAACTTCCAAGCACGGCACTCAATTGTATCAAACTGCTCATCATTCTTAAAGGATAAACCGGGACAGAATACCTGGTCTCAGCCTTGTTGTTGGAAATGGGAA
>NW_025173423.1:0-1876 GCF_004010195.1 Chiloscyllium plagiosum | reverse complement strand
ATTTCAGACTGAGAGAGTTCGAAACTTGATCAATCGCGGGGATAGAGAGACATATCGAGAGGAAGGAAAGTGAATTGGCGGAATTGTTGGACCATGGATATTTCTACCTCAAGGAAGAACAGAATGGATGGGGCTGTAAGGTCGAATGATGTGGCTATTACTTCCAGACTTACGATGTCCACATTCTCTCCTACAGTCTGTACCTCCTCCTCATTTTTGTCTCTCCCTCTGTTTCCATATATTAACCAGCTGTCTGGATTCTTAAATATTTTTATCTTTGAGCCGTGGTTGAGTCGTAAAAAATTCCCCTCTGAACTGGGACTCCCTTATTCCGGGACTCCAGCCAGTCTGAACTACGTCAGTGTAATTGTCAGGAACGAACCATTCATGGATGTAATCCAGGAGGTCGCTGCCTTTCTGTGCGAATGCTGAAATACAGAGTGAGCAGTTGCCATCCAGGTTTCATATAGTCAATTGGAGAGGACGGTGATGCGGATGAATGGGAAAAACAATGAACAGATCAAGGGGACATTATTGAGTTGGAAGGTGGGATCTGGAAGATGGTAGGGTGAAGTGGAACATGGGAACCTGGTGAAATCCAAATTGATCCCTTGTGATTGGAGGCACCTGAGGCGGAAGATGAGGAATTCTTCTTCCAAACTTTGGGTGGTGAGGGAATGGCGATGAAGTATGCTCATGACATGCATATCCTTGGTGGGGTGGGAGGACGACTTGAAGTGTGAGACCATGGTGTGGCGGAATTGGTTGGTGCGGGTGTCGGATACGTGTTACTTGAATCTCTCCACAAGTTGGTGTCCAGTCTCAAAGATTCCTTTCGCATCTGACAGATATTTATCTGTAAGCGGGCCACTTCAACTCCCATCCTACTTCACTATGGACGTGCAGTTCCTGGGCCTCATCTATGTTTAAACCCAAACCATCCGAAGCCTGGAGGAATAACGCCCCCTTTTCTGTCTTGGGACCCTCCAAAGCTAAGGAATCAAAAGGATTTTACATGTTTCCTGATTTCCGCTCTCTTCCACCTTATCCCAAATCTTACTCCAAATGATCGTCTCTCCGATTTATCTGTCCATGTGTTGTGAGAGAGAGGGAGAGATAGAGAGAGAGAGAGAGAGAGAGCGTGGAGAAGGGCCTTGTGTGTGTGTGTGCAAGAGAGAGCGAGAGGGAGAATCAGTGGTTTGCAGAAAGGTTTTATGTCTCTGTGTGAGAGAGTGTGTTTACCCATTGTGATATGGTTTGTATGCACAACTGATTGTTGGTTGTTAACTATGTGTGGCTTTTCCCCGGATTTAAGAGTGTTTAATTAGAGACGTTATTCAAGAAACTATCATTGATTTCGTGCATTCTGCTGATGAAGTACTCGAGCAGTTTACTCAATACGAATGAGAATTGGTTGTTATAATTCATTATCTGAAACGAAGGAGGTTTAATGACTGATATATTGGTAAGGGAAAATTGCAAGTTGTAGAGTTAGGGAATACCTGTATTAAATGACGAGGCAGTTGCCGACTTGTAAAACATAAGGGAACATTGTGAGAACAGAGATAATAGATAAGCTGCACTGATATATGTATATATGTGTGTGTGTGTGTGTGTGTGTTTATCTCAGCATGAATGCATGAATAAAGAGACTGAAATTGAAACACTGAGGAAGCTATTTCCAGGAGCATGAAATAGTATGGTTAAGTTTTCTGAAAAATCGGATAGAAGAACGAAGGATTTATGAACTAAATGACCGAAGAGAGTACTTTTAACGTAAATATGTGCGTTGAAATGGAAGGATTAATTCAGAATTATAGACATAGGATAATTCAAAGAACAGAATACTAAAGTGGGAAGAAGACGTGGAAACTTT
>NW_025173422.1:0-1876 GCF_004010195.1 Chiloscyllium plagiosum | reverse complement strand
AAACCTATTTGTTCGTTTGAAACGGTGATTGGAAGAACATTAAAAGGTTGTATTTCCTGAGTAAGCTATGTCTGCACGCTGTGTCAGAGACAACTGTACTTTATTAGTAACAAATACATGTGCTTGTCACAGCAGCACACTCGGAAAACGTCTACGCCACATCATTTTGCTTTCATGGAGAGCTGATTGGCCAAAAAGCATTTCCTCTGAAAGCCAATCATTGCAAAATAATCAGTTTCTAATTTTCTTTTCCTGAGGGAAGCATATATTTGTGTCTTAAATTTATTTTGAATACATTTGGTCCATATGCCTAAACCATTTATAGAGTTTGCAAACAGTTGAGGACCCAGCACTGGTCATTGTGTCGCTACAATCGTTAATTCTGTTAAACTGATAGAGACTAATTTATCACGGTGGACATTGTCTCCCATATCAGGCTGAGTGTTTCCCATCACCAGGATTATGCACTGGGTGCTCCCAGAGATATTATAAGGGACAGATACATCTATGACAAGTAGTTTGCTGAGAAGTTTTCCCTCTTGTTGCTTTAGGCATCGCTCTTTGCAGGCTGTCTTTTGTTTACTTGAGGCCTCGCCATGCTCAGTCAGTGGTCGGCCTGTTAAATCACTCTTGGTGATGGACATTGAAGCACCACACCCAGAGTACGTTCTCTGCCCTGTCAACCTCAGTGCTTCCTCCGAATATTTTTCAAATTCAAGGGAGACTGAGTTATCCTTGTGAAGGGTGGTGGAGGGCAGTCGATGTCCATCATCAGGTGATTTCCTTGGCCATCTTCGATCTGTTACCATGAGTTTTCTCTGGTTCAGGAATAAATGTTGGGGGATCACAGGGTAACTCCTTTCTTGCCTGTATACACAGAGCGACCATCACTGATGATTCTGTCCTGCCGATGGGTCAGGATATGCCCAGGGATGATAATGGTGCTTCATGGAACATTACCCGTATGGTCTGATTCTGAGAGTACAACGATTTCACACTGTTTCCTGACCAGTCGTTATGAGAAATAAAGGAAATAATTGGGTAGAGAATAATGGTTAAAAATCTGAACGTAAAACACTCTATCTGAATTGAAATTTACATGCAAATGAAGGCAGAGAAATTCAATGCATACATTGATGGAAATAGATATGACTTAATGGTTTCAGAGAAACTTGGCTGCTTGGTGATCTGAGCACTGATATCAGGATATCTTGCAGCAGAGAGTGTTATACAAGACTGGGAAGGAGGTGGGAGAGATCTCGGAATAAGGGCTGAAATCGACATGATCATAAAAGCGGATCTTAGGTCAAATGATAGAGGCTTAGTCTTATTCTTTTTGTTTGGAAAATGTCAGTTGAGTTTACTTTGTGGGGAGATTTCAGCTGTGGGGTAAGTGGATCTCACTGAATGTCATGGACAGAAGGGCTTTTCTGATGAGGATCTTTATGACTCTGTCATATTCTATAATCGACATTTTCAAGAAAATTGTATAACTAACGTTACGTGGGAACAGCGGACATCAGTTAAACAAACAAAAGATATGATCCTGAGGGACTAGATTACGTTCCAATGAGAAGTCACCTTAGGCAGATGAAGGGGTCAATAGACCTATGCTGGACTTACGTTTGTTCACAACAGAGGATCGACCACAATTTAGACTAAAAGAAATAAATTTCCAACCTTAGTCTTCAAGGAACTGAGGGCAAGGTTTTCACAATCTACATGAAGAAATGTGTCGAAGTGATGCATTTCCACTCTCGAGTGATCCAATGTGTGGAAATTTTCTAGAAACCATCTGTTCTTATAGATGCGTGCTTGTGCGTCTTTTGGGCGTTTTACATCAGATTTTCGAAGTGATACGGACAATCACATTGGT
>NW_025173421.1:0-1875 GCF_004010195.1 Chiloscyllium plagiosum | reverse complement strand
TGTAGGAAGAGATTGTGAACTCTCTGTGCCTGGATACTGGTATGTGCGGTAGGAAGAGGTTGTGAACTCTCTGTGCCTGGATACTAGTATGTGCTGTAGGAAGAGATTGTGAGCTCTCTGTGCCTGGATACTGGTGTGTGCTGTAGGAAGGGATTGTGAACTCTCTGTGCCTGGAGACTGATGTGTGCTGTAGGAAGGGATTGTGAACTCTCTGTGCCTCAATACTGGTGTGTGCTGTAGGAAGTGTGAACTCTCTGTGCCTCAATACTGGTGTGTGCTGTAGGAAGAGGTTGTGAACTCTCTGTGCCTGGAGACTGGTGTGTACTGTAGGAAGGGATTGTGAACTCTCTGTGCCTCAATACTAGTGTGTGCTGTAGGGAGAGGTTGTCAACTCTCTGTGCCTGGATACTGGTGTGTGCTGTAGGAAGGGATTGTGAACACTCTGTGCCTAGATACTGGTGTGTGCTGTAGGAAGAGGTTGTGAACTGTCTGTGCCTAGATACTGGTGTGTGTTGTAGGAAGGGATTGTGAGCTCTCTGTGCCTGGATACTATTGTGTGCTGTAGGAAGGGATTGTGAACTCTCTGTGCCTAGATACTGGTATGTGCTGTAGGAAGGGATTATGAATTCTCTGTGCCTGGATACTGGTGTGTGCTGTAGGAAGAGATTGTGAACTCTCTGTGCCTGGATATTGGTGTGTGCTCTAGGAAGAGTTTGTGAACTCTCTTTGGCAAAAGGTGATACTGCAGATGCTGGAGATCAGAGTCTAGATGAATGTGGTGCTGGGAAACCACAGCAGGTCAGGCAGCATCTGAGGAGCTAGAAAAGCAATGTTTCAGGCAAATTCCCTTCATCTGGAATTCCTAATGTAGCGCTTTTACCCGAAATGTCGATTTTCCTGCTCCTCGCTAGCCTCACTTATCTGGAGACAATAAAATTGAGAATGATAGACTTCCTATCTCTCCTTCACATCCTGTGCATGGTCCCTCAACTCTAAGGTCATCATCTGTAAGCTGTCACTGGAGTTTGCTGTTGGTCCTCACTGATCTGTGACCCAACTTTATATCATTCACTTACTTTGTCACTTCATATGTTGCTTAATACTTTTGTTCATCAACAATCTATCAGTCTCACAATTCAAATTAATCATCGATCTGAAATCATTTGCCACGGGCCAAAGAATGCTCCAAATTTCTACCTTTGTTTTTTGTGTAGAAATATTTCTTAATTTCACTCATAATCTATTTGGCTATAATTTCTCCTAATCTTAACTAGTGGAGATAGTTTCTTATAACTACAGTTAGTTCTTCTATACCACGATGGTTGCATTCTTGTGCAACCCCACATTATAGAAAAAATGTGTGTCAGAAACAGTGCTTAAAGTCTTGGCAATGTAATCATGTTACAGTCAATAAACGTTTTAAAAATTCATGCTTTAAAAATATCCCCAATTCGTCAATCACGTTACCGTGAATTTGCATTGAGGGAGCACGCATTATAGCAGAAAGACCTATACCCTATATGTTCCCCTTAAATGTAAAATCAAACCATGTTATTTTGCACTGGGAGCTTTGATCTTTACTTTGTATCTCCATTTTTGGTAACTTTTCTGAATGTTGATCCAAATCACAATGTAGATGGGGCAAAAAGAGTATAACTCATGAATGATCTGCATGACTAACCTATGACTTTTTGGCTTGTACTTTGAGTGCCTACTTACTTATCAGTTGTTTTCTCTCAGATATAATTCTTAGGATATGGTTTCATGTAAGGTAGATAGTATCCAGTATCCAGGCATAGAGAGTTCACAACCTCTTCCTACAGCACACACCAGTATCCAGATACAAAGCGCTCACAGACTCTTTCCAGGCTCCTG
>NW_025173420.1:0-1875 GCF_004010195.1 Chiloscyllium plagiosum | reverse complement strand
GTGTTGGTGGGGGCGCAAGTGGCAGCAGACACGGCAGTAGGGGTGGCAGAAGTCACTGAGCGTGTGACATCAGCAATGATGTGAGGGGCGGAAGTGATGTCACGTGTGATGTATGAGGAACTGTGAGGGGTGGAAGTGGTTGTGGGAGTGGCCATGATGGGGGCAGAAGTGACATCATCAATCAGCGTGGGGATGGCAGCTGCACCAGCCACATGGCTAACGGAGTCCAAGCAGTTCCATAGGCCGGGGGAATCTTCTGGAATGTTTGAGCAGCGCTGGTTATGGAGGTGGGTAGTTAAAAGTTTGTTGTAGATGGATACTCCACTGTTCTGCCCTCATCTATCTTCTTTGTTACTTCTTCAAAAAACTCAATCAAGTTTGAGAGACATGATTTCCCACGCACAAAGCCATGTTGACTATCCCTAATCAGTCCTTGCCTTTCTAAGTACATGTACATCCTGTCCCTCAGGATTCCCTCCAATAACTTGCCCACCACAGATAATCAGGCTCACTGGTCTATAGTTCCCTGGCTTATCCTTACCACCTTTCTTAAACAGTGGCACCGTGTTACTCAACTTCCACAGTCTTCCAGCACCTCACCTGTGACTATTGATGATACAAATATCTCAGTAAGAAGCCCAGCAATCACTTTGCTAGCTTCCACAGAGTTCTAGAGTACACCTGATCAGGTCCTGGGGATTTATCCACTTTTATGCGTTTCAAGACATCCAGCATTTCCTCCTCGGTGTATGGACATTTTTCAAGATATCACCATCTGTTTCCCTACATTCTATATTTTCCATGTCCTTTTCCACAGTAAATACTGATGCAAAATACTCGTTTAGTATCTTCCCCATTTCCAGCAGCTCCACACAAAGGCCGCCTTGCTGATCTTTGAGGGGTCACATTCTCTCCCTATTACCCTTTTGTCATTAATGTACTTGTAAAAACCCTTTGGATTCTCCTTAACTCCATTTGCCATAGCTTTCTCACATCCCCTTTTTGCCCTCCTGGTTTCTCTCTTAAATATACTCCTACTGGCCTTTATATTCTAAGGATTCACACGACTTATTTTGTCTATATCTGACATATGCTTCCTTCTTTGTCTTAACCAAACCCTCAATTTCTTTAGTCATCCAGCATTCTCTGTACCTACCAGCCTTTCCTTTCACCCAAACAGGAATATATTTTCTCTGGACCCTCGCTATCTCATCTCTGAAGGCTTCCCATTTTCTAGCCGTCCCTTTACCGCAAACATCTGCCCCCAATCAGCTTTTGAAAGTTCTTGCCTAATACCATCAAAATTGGCCTTTCTCTAATTTAGAACTTCAACTTTTAGATCTGGTCTATCCTTTTCCATCACTACGTTGCCTCCTTTTAATAGCACAAGCTGCCTTAAGATAGGTCTAAAGGTCTAGTGTGAACGTTAGCAAATGGGTGGATAAGTAAGTGAATGGATAGGCTGGATGAGGTAAATGAGTAAGGTGGTGAAAGTGAGGACTGCAGATGCTGGAGATCAGAGTCAAGATTAGAGTGGTGCTGGAAAAGTACAGCAGGTCAGACAGCATCCGAGAAGCAGGAAAAGTGACATTTCAGGCAAAAGCCCTTCCTCAGGAATGAGGCCTCATTCCTGATGCAGGGCCTTTGCCCAAAACGTTGATTTTCTTGCTCCTCAGATGCTGTCCGACCTGCTGTGCTTTTCCAGCACCACTCTAATCTTAAATGAATAAGATGTCAGGGGATTAGTGGAGTCAGGAAGTGTAGCCAAGTCAGGGACTAGTCAGGTGGTTAGAGTCAGAGTCATAGAAATGTACAGCATGGAAACAGACCCTTCGGTACAATCCGTCCATGCTGACCAGATATCCCAACCCAATC
>NW_025173419.1:0-1875 GCF_004010195.1 Chiloscyllium plagiosum | reverse complement strand
GGCGTAGGCCGAGAGGACCACCCCCATGCCCGCACCGTGCAGAACCAGCCCCGACAACCTCCTCCGCAAGAGGCGCAGGAAAAGCGCCACGCACAGGGAATACAGCTGGCCGGACAGGGGGCAGCCTTGACGCACTCCTCTCCCGAAGTGAAGGGGCGCCGTCAGGGACCCGTTAACTTTAACCAGACACTCTGCGGCGGCGTACAAAAGTCGGATCCGGGCGACGAACTGCGTCCCGAACCCGAATGCCCGCAGAGTCCCGAGCAGGTACTCGTGATCGACCCTGTCGAACGCCTTCTCCTGGTCAAGAGAGAGGAAGCCGCTCGGCAGACCAGCCCGTCGACAGAAATGGATCAGGTCCCGGACCAGGTGGATGTTATCCTGTATCCTCCTGCCCAGGACCGTGTAGGACTGGTCCGGGTGAATCATGTGGGCCAGCACGGAGGCCAGGCGAGAAGACAACACCCTGGCGAAGATTTTGTAATCCGTGCTGAGGAGGGAGACCGGACGCCAGTTCTTTAAGGAATGAAGGTCCCCCTTCTTTGGCAGCAGGACGATGACCGCCCTGCGCCAAGAAAGGGGCAGCTGTCTGGCATTTAGACACTCCCCAAGGACCTGTGCGTAGTCACTCCCCAGGACGTCCCAGAACGCCCTGAAGAACTCCACAGTCAGCCCGTCCAGCCCCGGGGTTTTGCCCCTCGAGAGCCGATCGTGGGCCCCGGTCAGCTCCTCTAAAGTGACCAGACACTCTGCGGCGGCGTACAAAAGTCTGATCCGGGCGACGAACTGCGTCCCGAACCTGAATGCCCACAGAGTCCCGAGCAGGTACTCCGCAGCTCAGCCCGGAGGTCGCCGGAAGGCTCGACGGAAGGAGCGTCGAGCCTTCCGGCGTCCTCCGGGCTGAGCTGCGGCAGGTCCTCCCACAGAACTCTGTGAGCATCCTCGCTGGACGGATCCGGAGAAAACAGAGCCGAGTAATAGTTTCGGACGTGGGCCCTAATGCCCTCCGGATCCGAGACGAGGGACCCGTCGTCGGCCAGCAGCACAAGGAGCTGCTGACGGGTGCCACGCCTTTTTTCCAGCGAGTAGAAGAAGGGGGAGCCGCGGTCCAGGTCCTGGAGGAGCTGGATCCGCGACCTCACATACGCACCCCGAGCCCCGACGAGCTGCAGGTCCCGGAGCGCGGCCTTCTTCTCTTCGTACGCCCCGCGCAGGGCCGGGTCCGCGTCAGGCTGACCGAGGCATGACTCCAGGTCGAGCAACTCCCTCTCCAACTCCCCGATCCTGGATTTCCGCCTCTTCGTCGACCCCCTCGCGTACTCCCTTCAGAAGACGCGGACGCGAGCCATGCCCACGTCCCACCATAGCCTCAGGGAGGGGAAGCTTCCCCACTTACTTCTCCAGCCGGCCCAGAAACGACAAAACAAGTCCCGGAACCGCTCGTCCTCCAGCAGCAGGTTGTTAAATTGCCAGTACGCGGAGCCGAGCCTGGCGCCGAACGGATGGAGTGCCGCCCACACCAGGTGATGGTCCGTACACGACACCTGCCGCGTGGAGGCTGTCGGAAAACAGGAGGCGTACGCTCACGAAACGTACAGGCGGTCGATTCTGGACGCTCCGACCCCAGGCCTCACGAAGGTGAAGGCGATGGAGTCGGGATGGAGATTCCGCCAGACGTCCACCAGGTCGAAGGACTTGGCCAAGTCCCCCAACCTCTTCCCTGACACCCAGCCAGTGCGGGCACCGCCGTGGCCCCTGCCCTCGAGGACGCAGTTAAAATCTCCCCCGAGGACAACGCACTGGCTCTCGTCGATGGAAGCAAGATGAGCGGACACTTCTTCAAAGAAGCTCGCTTGCCTCGGCCCAGCCAGGGGA
>NW_025173418.1:0-1875 GCF_004010195.1 Chiloscyllium plagiosum | reverse complement strand
CAGCTTAAAATTATTCTGAATCTTACATTGAAGAGATTCTGACACAATCTGTTGGGAAGCCATTTTATGATCAAATGTTTGCTAAGAGTCCATTTTATAAAACAATTGTATCATTGTTTTTTTACCTAATTGTATCAGACATGCGAGCTGTGCAAGGATACCTTATGACACCTCTCACTTAATTTAGACTGGTACTTCTTTATAGGAACCTAGCTTGCCATCAGACCCTAACTCGTCTGGAATTGTTTTTTCCACCTGAGGGATAGCTCAAGGCCAGTAGGAGTGATCAGTCAAGCGCACGCAGATATGTCAATTGACTTCTTTTTGTTACGAATTATTGTCTTTTACAGTTATCTGTTTAAATATGAGCATGCAGTGTTTTTGTGAACACTTTGCAAAAGGGAAGCCACTTTGTGACAGTACAGCAGAGTAGCCTGCGAGGGCTCTTAAAGGAAGAGCAATATCCTACTCTCTTAGGTTATTAGAACCTAGTTAGTTTAGCTAAAAGATATCAGTGTAATGTTGTAACAGTGATGCTATTGGTAAATAAAGGGGATAACTAAAAATAAACAAAACTGTTTGTAAGTGTTTTTTTATTCCAGATTAACAAAGAGTATGATCTCTGGGATGAGCCAAGAGAGGCTTACAAGTTGAGTCCACAGAGGATTCCATGGACCGTCTCAAAACTGTACTTTTACAATGCGAGGTCAGAAACTGGGACCAAGGTGATACACGATGAAATGTTTGATACAGAAACTTGCTAGCTACTTGCCTGGTCCTGGCAGAGTCCCTCCCTGCTTTCTACAACTGGTAATGGCGATGAGTTTTCTCTTTGCATATTCTACGCCTCACTTGTGTAAACCTTCCAACATCAGTTCTCTCTCCTGAGACAAGCGAAGATTCTAACCATGCCACCTTTATAGTAATCTATTTATTGACTTCAAGCAGGAGAACTGCGGAATTTAAAACGCAGGTCGGAAAGTCAAGTTCTCCAAGCTGATCATGAGCCGTGACCTTTGTGAATAGTATAAATATCTATAAATAGCTCAATTTGTGAAATAGTTCCTCATCTTATTACTAATGATCCTGTTTGGTGAAGTAATAGTTATCTCATGTTTTTACTAATGATCCTGTTTGGTGAAGTAATAGTTATCTCATGTTTTTAATGTCGTAACATTTTCAACGACCCATCCAGAAGGGATTATTTCACATCAAACAGAACTTTAAAGGAAACGCAAGGACAACTGAGTCAAAAGCTTGCAGAATGACTAAGATTTCCAAAGTGAAATTAAAGGATGATAGAGTAAGAGAGCAAGAGAGACAGTGATAAAGACAGGGAGGCAGAGACACATAGATAAACATAGAGAGAAATGGTGGCGGAGAGGGTCAGGTCGGTTTTGAACGTTATGATCCAGGCAGCTAAATGCCCAGCCTAATCACGAACTGAACTGGACTCTCCATATCTATTCTGTAGCTAGAAAAACAGACCAGAGGCTGGGAACTCACCAGTATGTAATGAAACTCCCTTCCTCCTCAAAGCATGTTCACCATCTACAGGACACAAGTCGGCCGTGTATTGAAAGCGGTTCAGTTGCCTGGATGGATGCGCCTTTAACAATATTCGAGAAGCTTGGTATCACCCAGATTAAAGCATGATTAGCATGCCGTCTATCACATTTAATATTCAGACCCTCCATTATGGATATGCTGAGGCAGTACACGTACCAACTATGTGATGTATTCAAAAATTCAACCCGGCTCTGTTGGCACCTTGCAAATTCTTGAACTCTATCACATCAAAAGTCAAACAGAAATGCAGGGGAACATCACAATTGCACGTTGCCCTCCAAGACATGCACCATTTCACTTTGGATA
>NW_025173417.1:0-1875 GCF_004010195.1 Chiloscyllium plagiosum | reverse complement strand
AGACAGAAAGGGCTGGTGAGTGAGAGCGCGAGAAAAATAGAAGTCAAGCAAAGTGTCCCAGTGGGACGATCTCACGACTCCCTCCCACCCCAGAGAGGCCATTCAGCCCAATGGGCTGGGTTGGGAGGTGGGGTAAAGGACTGTGCTGCGTGTGCTCAAAGTGAGATTCGACTGGCTACAAGCAGCTGATTGGTCTGGGCGATAGCGAGCAGCCATGGAGACAGTTCCCCCATTGGTTCCTCGCCGGCCAACCAGCCTGGGGGGGGTGGCATTGATGCACCGTGACACCCTCAGACCTCTGGGAGGGGGACAGGGGGTGTACCTTTCTCTGTGAAGACCCTCCCCCTAGTAATCAAACCCCTGAGGACACGTGACGCTAAACTGACCCCAGGTCACTTCTCCCCTCCAACCAAGACACCAAGGTTTTTGGTAAGTGATATGTGTCTGCGTGAGCGCGGAGGGTGGGGTTTAGGGTTATTAACTCTGTCACATCCTGACAACTCATAATTGTTTACCTGTGGTTAGAATCAATTCATGTTTGCAATAATTAAGAGCGATCATTAAGGTCACAGACCTGGATAGCACGGAAACTGACCCTTCGGTCCAAATTGTTCAGACCTAACCCAGTCCCCGTTCCCCAGCACTTGGCCCCATCTCCCTCTAAACCCTTCCTGTTCCTGTCCCCCATCCAGGTGCCTTTTAAATGCTGTCATTGTACCAGCCCCCACCACTTCCTCTGGCAGCTCATTCCCCACACGTACCACCCTCTGGGGGAAAAAGTTGCCCCTCGGGTCCCTGTTAAATCTTTCCCCTCTCACCCTAAACCCATGTCTCTGTAGTTTTGGACTCTCCTTACCGTGGGGGAAAAGACCTTGTCTATTTACCCTATCCACGCCCCCCCTCGTGATTTTATAAACCTTCTAGAAGGTCGCCCCTCAGCCTCCGAAGCTCCAGGGAAAACAGCCCCAGCCTGTCCAGCCTCTCCCTGTAGCTCAAACCCTCCAACATCCTTGTGAATCTTTTCCGAACCCCTTCCACAACATCCTTCCTGTAGCGGGGAGACCGGGATTGCACGCAGTATTCCAAAAGTGGCCCTTAACCAATGTCCTGTACAGCCGCAACATGACCTCCCAACCCCTGTACTCAATACT
This sequence comes from Chiloscyllium plagiosum, assembly GCF_004010195.1. Taxonomy (NCBI): domain Eukaryota; kingdom Metazoa; phylum Chordata; class Chondrichthyes; order Orectolobiformes; family Hemiscylliidae; genus Chiloscyllium; species Chiloscyllium plagiosum. The sequence continues at coordinate 724 of NW_025173417.1, read as the reverse complement.
CTGACCGATAAAGGAAAGCATACCCAACGCCTCCTTCACTACCCTGTCGACCTGAGACTCCATTTACAAGTGTAGCGTGACGAAAATGACGAATCCCCCCCGTGGGGATTTGTAAATCAACTACAGGGGTTTTGGGTGGGGGGGGTGTCTAATGTAGACCCCTGGGTAAGGGAAGTCTGTGAACCGGATTGGGTTTGTCCGCAGTCGACATGTTCGTCATTCACACCGACATTTCATCTGGATTTTAATTAAATTTCCACTTCTGGTAACGTGTGTGTACATCACCCCTCCCAGGGCCGTGCCCAGGGAACGCACACTGCGCATTCCTCTGCATTGCCACGGTGGTCAAACATTAATCCCAGCACAGCCATTCACCCGTCGGTTACAGCTGGCTAAACAGGAAACCCAACAGACTTCCCTTAGCCAGGGGTCTACATTAGACCGCCCTCCCCCCTCCCCAAAACCCCAGTAGTTGATTTCCAAATCCCCGCTGGGCAATTAGGGACAGGTAAACAAACTGCAGGTCAAGTCAGAGGGGTTCAAGTCCAGTCCAGTGAAAGGACATTTTCTGCTGAGCAAGCGCTTGGTTTTTAAAACAGATCAGGGAAGGGAGGGTTTCTGTACGGAGTCTGTTTCAGGGAGAGGCACAGAATGACACCACTCTCCAGGAAAAAACACCGCGAGTCAGTTATAACAACACTGACTCATCACCCTCTTCCTATCT
>NW_025173416.1:0-1875 GCF_004010195.1 Chiloscyllium plagiosum | reverse complement strand
CCTTAGTACTAAACTCCTGACCGTGCGTCCCTCACTCAGTACTAATCTCCTGAAAATTCGGCCCTCCCTCAGTACTAAACTCCTGACAGTGCGGCACTCCCTCTGTACTAAACTCCTGAGAGTGCGGCCTTCCCTCAGAACTAACCTCCTGACAGTGTTGTCCTCACTCAGTATTAAACACCAGTCAGTGCGTCCCTCCCTCAGTACTACACACCTGACAGTGCGGCCCTACGTCAGAAATAAACTCCTGACAGTGCGGCACTCCCTCAGTACTAAACACCTGACAGTGTTGTCCTCACTCAGTACTAAACACCTGACAGTGCGGCCCTCCCTCAATACTAACCTCCTGACAGTGCTGCCCTCACTCATTACGAAATTCCTGACACTGCGGCCCTTCCTCAGTACTAAACCCCTGACAGTGCGGTCCTCCCTCCGAACTAAACTCCTGACAATGCGGCCCTCCCTCAGTACTGAACACCTGACAATGTGGCCCTCCGTCAGTACTAAACTCCTGACAATGCGGCCCTCCCTCAGTAATGAACATCTGACAGTGCGGCCCTCCCTCAGTACTAAACTCCTGACCATGCGGCCCTCCCGCAGTACTAAACACCTGACCGTGCGGCCCTCCCTCAGTACTAAACACCTGACAGTGCGGCAATCCCTCAGTACTAAACTCCTGATAATTCTGCCCTCTCTCCTTACTAAACTCCTGAAAGTGCGGCACTCTCTCAGTACTTAACACCTGACAGTGCGGCCCTACCTCAGTACAAAACAACTGTGAGAGCGGACTTCCCTCTGAACTAAACTCCTGAGAGGTCGGCGCTCCCTCGTAACTAAACTCCTGACGCTGTGGCCCTTCACCAGAACTGAACACCTGACAGTGTGGCCCTCCCTCAGGCCAAAACACCTGAGTGAGTGGCCTTACCTCAGAACTAAACTCCTGAGAGGTCGGCGCTCCCTCGGAACTAAACTCCTGACACTGTGGCCCTCCCTCAGTACTAAACTCCTGACACTGTGGCCCTCCCTCAGTACTAATCTCCTGACAATGCGGCCCTCCCTCAGTACTAAACTCGTGAGATTGCGGCCCTCCCACCGTACTAAACGCCTGAAAGTGAGGCCCTCGGGCAGTACTGAACACCTGACACTGCGGCCCTCCCTCAGTAATAAACACCTGACAGTGTGGCCCTTCCTCAGTACTAAACTCCTGAAAGTGCGGCCCTCGCTCAGAACAAACACCTGACAGTGCGGCCCACCCTCAGTAGTAAACACCTGACAGTGCGGCCCTGCCTTAGTACTAAACTGCTGACAGTGTGGCTGACATTCAGAAGTAAACTCCTGACCGTGTGAACCACCCTCAGAACTAAACTCCTGACAGTGCGGCCCTTCCTCAGTACTAAACACCTGACAGTACGTCCCTCCCTCAGTAAAAAAATCGTGACGGTGTGGCCGTCCATCAGTACTAATCTCCTGACAGTGCGGCACTCCCTCTGTACTAAACTCCTGACAATGCGGCCATCCCTCAGTACTAAACACCTGACAGTCCGGCCCTCCCTCAGTACTAAACTCCTAACAGGGCTGCCCTCCCTCAGTACTAAACTCCTGACACTGTGGCCCTCACTCAGTACTAAACTCCTGACCGTGCGGCCCTCCCTCAGTACTAATCTCCTGACAATGCGGCCCTCCCTCAGTACTAAACTCGTGAGAGTGCGGCCCTCACACCGTAGTAAACTCCTGAAAGTGAGGCCCTCGTGCAGTACTGAACACCTGACTCTGCGGCCCTCCCTCAGTAATAAACACCTGACAGTGCCGCCCTTCCTCAGTACTAAACTCCTGAAAGTGCGACCCTCGCTCAGTACTAACCACCTGATAGTGCGG
>NW_025173415.1:942-1875 GCF_004010195.1 Chiloscyllium plagiosum | reverse complement strand
CTGACTTCAGGCTCACCGGTCAATAGTTCCCTGACTTTTCCTTACCATCTTTCACAAATAATGGCACCAGTCTTCCAGCACCTCACCTGTGGCGATCGAATATTGCAGCGAGGGGCCCAGCAAAAGCTTCCCTAATTACCCACAAAGTTCTGGGATACACCTGAATAGATTCCAGGGATTTATCCACCTTTATGCATTTTAAGACATCCAGTACCTCCTCCTCTGTAATATGTACACTTGCCAAGTTATCACTATTTATTTCTCCAACTTCTCTAACTTCAATATCCCCTTTCAGTAAAAACTGACATGAAATACTTACAGAATCTCTCCTACCTCGTGTTGTTCCATAGACAGTCTTGTTGATCTTTGAGGGTCGCTATTCTCTGCCTAGTTATCCTTTTGTCTTTAGTGTACTGAAGGCAATGGGTTTAACAATTACAGTGTTTCATTGGAGTGAATTGCAGCTAATCAATGCGTGGTAAGCAGTTTGATAACTGAGTAATAGTGGAGTAATGGAGACGGATGATGGGAAGGGAGAGCTGGACATGGTCAGTGTACATGTGAAACCTAACACAGTGCTTTTGGGCGATGTTACCTCCTGGCTGTATGTAGGTGAGAAACAGGACGGACCAAGGATAGATCCTGGAAGGAGACCAAATACAAGGAATGCAGAAAGGAAAGGGAGAGTGAAGATGGAGCGGGATTTTCCAGTGATGGTGAGATCAAATATTAGGTTTCACCAGAATGGGAGAGAAGGACATAATCAGAAAAGACAGACAGACAGATCATGGAACAATATCTGTGAATTGGCAAGGTGGGGTGGGGGGCAGTGACAAGCAGGAGGATGAGACAGAGATTTGGAATGTCCATGATTTAGCTACACTAGGGTAAATGGTCAAGATGACCTCTAATAAGGCTTGACAAGAGACTCTA
>NW_025173415.1:0-723 GCF_004010195.1 Chiloscyllium plagiosum | reverse complement strand
CTGTTTGCCATGGAACCATTGGGGATGTTTTTCTGCCATTGACAATGTCCTTGAGGGAAAGAAACCCAACAGTGGCCCATCAAATCACTCATTGTATTAATCACTGCACAGTCTCAACAAAGGAATGAAACTGGATGGATCACATTACATCTACCAATGCACTAGCAAAACCAACCACACAATCAGCCCTCTTGACCCTGCAACTTCCTCCTCACTGTGGGCCCACAACAGCAGCAGAACTGTACTCCAGCCCAATCTGAAATCTCATGGCCTGATATCCCCCACTCAACCATTAACATCAAGCCAGGGGAATCAACCCTGGTTCAATGGTGAATGCAGGAGGGCATGCCAGGAGCAGTACCAGGCACACCTAAAAATGAGGTGCCAACCTGGTGCAGCTACCAATCCTGCATGGCCAAACAGCACAAGCAACACCAAATAGAACTAAGTGATCCCATAACCAATGGATTAGATCTGAGTTCTGCCACACCTAGTCAAGAATAGTGATGGACAGCAGAACCTCACATATATCTCAATTAAACTTCATCTGCCACTCCTCAGCCCATATGAATCGATTTGGTTGAAAACTCATTTCAAATCAGATCAAGAAATGGATAAGCAGTGTAAAGGTACGGGCCCTGCCAATATTCTGGCAATAATACTGTTGGCTGTGCTCCAGAACCTGCTGCACACCAAGGCAAGTACTGCTCCAGCACTGGCACC
>NW_025173414.1:0-1875 GCF_004010195.1 Chiloscyllium plagiosum | reverse complement strand
TGTGTGACTGTTTCTACAGATTCCAAGGCAACACTGTCTGGAATTCCCACCCTCTAAGATCTGCTTTCTTCCTTTAAGTCATTCCTGAAAAATTGCTTATTTCGCAAAGGTTTGGTCACCGGACATAATATTCTCCAGTTGTGGCCTTATGTCAAAGGTTCTCAACATTTTTGTGAAATTAAAAATGTGTTGATTTGTACAGATATCTTCTACTCGTCACTATCTCTGAGTGAATAATCTGTAATGTCTCCTACCCAACCACGTTGTGGGAGAACCTTCACCATACCAACTGCAGCAGTACAAGGAAGTCAAACATCACCCTCTCAACAGGCAACAGAGCTTTGGCCTTGATCACTGGTATCTGCGGAAGGAGAAATACACATGTTTCAGAGAGTGCAGTATGAATTATAGGGAATGAAAATGGTGCAGAATTTGACTGTCAGGAATGGAAGGAAAATCCATTCAATTACTGGAAAAAAGATCTCTTGGCTGTCAAAGATATTGTGGAAAAAATAACTTGATAATGGAGCATATGGTCAGGACCTGGGCAGCAGTGAAGACTTCATTTTCAAAAAGATCTGTGAATATAATCGTAAAATACTATACAGAACAAAAATACACACGAGAGACCGAGGAAGCTGGATAACAAACAAGTACACATCAAGGAGCCCAGAGATGAATCAGAGCAATGTTCACTTTTATGATCCCACAGTCAGAGATGTCTACCACAGAAACAGATCTTCGGTCCAACCCATCTATGCCAACCAGATATTCTAACCTAATCTATTCCCATTTGCCAGCATATGGCCAACATCCCTCTGAACCCTTCCTATTCAAATGCTTTTAAATGTTACAATTTTAGTCGCCCTTTAGGCTCCTTTTGAATTTCCCCCCCACCCTAAACCTATATCCTCTAGTTCTGGGCTCCACCAACCCTTGTCTATTTACGCTATCCTTGTCCCTCACGATTTTATAAACCTCTATAACATCACACCTTAGCCTATGACCCTCCAGGGAAAATGACCTCAGCCTATTATGCCTCTCCCTGCAACTCAAGTCCTGCAACCCCTTGAAAATCAATTCTCAAACCTTTCAAGTTTCTGTGCCTCCCTCTGATCGGAGGGAGACCAGAACTGCACACAATATTCCAAAAGTGACCTAACCAATGTCCTGTCCAGCTCCTTTACCCAATGCTCTGAACAATAAAGGGAAGCATACCAAATGCCTTCTTCACTGTCCTATCTACTAGCGACTGATTTTGCTGGAGTGCTGTGGGTTTGAAGCAGTGGACGTGCGCTCCTCGGCCTTTTGGCTCGGAATATGGGTAGTTCCTGAGGACCGGAGGAAGAGATTCTGCTCGAGTGCTGTTGGTTCGACGCAGCGGACGTGTGCTGGCGGGGGAGAAACCACGGGGATCGTGTTGCGAGTCGTCGGAGCTGCTGGAGACCATCGTGGATCGTGATTGGACGTTGGAGGATCGTTTGGTTGTGCTGACCTGCTCTTGGTGGATCTTTATGCTGGCTTCGGCCTAATGCCAATTCAGGTACCAGCCAACCTCAGAGCTATGGCCTCAGCAGCCGCTCGCAGCCCTGGCCAGGGCATTCGCAACACAGTCAGGGTGACTGTGAAGAAGGTGGAGGAGCACACACCGGTCGAACGGACGGTGTTTGTGAAGAAGATTTTGCTGGCGTGCTGCGGGTTCGAAGCAGCGGACGTGTACTGCCTGCAGCAGGCTATTTCGGTGTGACCTTCAGGAGCGTGAAGAATTGCGAGCAGCTCCTGAAGGTCTTCAAGGAGAAGGAAGGGGAGCCTCTGTTCTCCATCTTGTCGGCGGTCCCATTTTGTGTGCTTCCTGTGCAGAGGAGTCGGGTTGTA
>NW_025173413.1:0-1875 GCF_004010195.1 Chiloscyllium plagiosum | reverse complement strand
TGCCCTCCTCTGCAACATTTTACAACCCGATTTCCATGAAAATAACCCGTTACTTTCTAAAACTATAGCATGTGAAATTAATAAATAGGAACAGGAGTAGGTCAATCGGCCCCTCGCCTTGTCATTTAAAAAGAACATGGCTGATCTACTCCAGGGCTCAACTCCACTTTCTTGCCGACTCCTTGTATCCCTCCACACCTCTCTGGGTCAGGGAATTCCATACATTTACTACGTTTTGAGAGAAGACATCGGTTTGCATCTCAGATTGAAATCGATGTTCCTTATTCGGTATCTATATCCTCGTGTTCGACACTTTGCCCAAGAATGGAAACAACTTCTGAACATCTAATTTCTCAAGCCCCTGCTGTGTCTTGTATGGTTCAGCAGTATTACTCATCATTCATTTAAACCCAATGCATAATCGCATCAATTTGTTTAGAGATTCTCTATAACTAAACCCTTTCATCGCAGGAAAAGTCCTAATGTACCAACATAGTTACTTGCTGCACCAGCATGCTGACTTTATGTTTCACACTTAGGAACATTCCAAACCCTTTGTACTGCTCCTTTTCTGGAAGTCCTCTCCATTAAATAACAGCCTGCCTTTTGATTCTCAGTGTCATCCTCAAACTCGGATGTATATTGCACTCAGCTCCGTCCTTCAGGCTGTCAGCATAGATTGTAAATAACTGATGCCATCAGACTGATATTTGTGGTACTCCAGCAGATACACCTTTATCATAAAGATCCATTAATCCTGATTCTTCGATTTCTGTGTTAACCAATTATCATCCCATGTTAGTACAGTATCCCACGTCCTAGAGCTTCTGTTTTGTGTAAGAACTTTCATTTTGTAATACTTTTGGAACATCTCTGGAAAGTTTTGCGTCTACCAGATCCCCTTTATCAAGTCCGTTGTTACATTTTCAGGCATCCCCAGGAGTACTTTGCATGAATTTAGAGGCAAAATATCATTTCCCGTTCACAAACCCACACTGACACTGCGTGAAGCTTTTCTAAACGTCCATGCCGGGCAGGTTTTCCAAACTGTACGAGTCCCATCTGCTTTCATTTGACCCATACGCCTCTAAGTGTTTCCCAGTCATATATTTGTCCAAATAATGTTTAATGTTGCAGCTGTACACGCCATTTACCACTCTTCCTCTGGCAGCCCATTCCATACCCACACCCACTCTGCGTAGAAACGTTGTCCCTTCGTCCTTTTTAAATATTCCCTCTAACACCTTAAACCCATTCTCTCTATGCTTGAACTCCCCCAGCCCGTGGAAAAATCTTGGCTATTCACCCTATCCATTCCTCTCATGATTTTATAAGCTTCTACAATGTCAGCCAGCAACCTTCTGCACTCCACCTGATACTAACTTCAAGAACAAGCTTTTAAAGATAAGCACTGCAAATTTGAAGCGATATTAAACATCACAGGTAACCAACACTCAGCCCAATCTTCATACTGTTATTTCTTTTTCTCCATGTTACAGTACTAAGGCGACATGAAACGCTTACTAGTGCCAATAAGAAATTAAGCATCTGAATTCCTTTGTCTAAAGGGGATGATGATCACTCCAGTGAAAACGTATCTGTGGCCATATCTATATAATACCATATGGCCAACATTCTCCCTGTGACTGTGTGTGGTTGTGTCTTCTTTATCTTGCAATCAATAGAGTGAACCCCTTTCCCCCAATTACACCTTAATTTAAACCCCTTTTACAGAATCTTCTCATTCACCACTGCTAAAAGCCCGTTTATCTTTTGCCACATCCTCCTTTCCCTGCCACCCATTCCCCAATTCTGGCAAGGGATGAAAAGACCATTTTGCAGTTGTATTCAGTTTTGAAGAAGTGTCACACTGGA
>NW_025173412.1:0-1875 GCF_004010195.1 Chiloscyllium plagiosum | reverse complement strand
AGTCATTAAGATCCCCCAATTAGTGCATGGACAATGGGTTACTCCTACGCCTAGTAAGAGTACCGTGATTACTGCTGTTTCGGTGCTATCAAGCAAATCGTGAAGTGTGGCCATGTGATAAAATCATTTACATTCAGTGCTGAACACTTGAGACTTTTTTGTGAGAAACGTTATAATTCTTCTAGATGTTCTTAATACACTTTTTGTTTCATACAATGGTGATTTTCTACATAGAATTACAGAGGAAATGCAGACCATTTGGCACAATCAGTTCATGCCAGTGCTTATGTTCCACTCAAGGTATTTCACATCTTTCCTCATCTACATCGCTCATTGTAATTCTCTATTCCCATCCCTTCCAAGTGCTCGCCTAGTTTCCTTGAAATACATCTAAACTATTGATTTCGACTATTCCGTCTGGTCACATATTCCCCATTCTCATCATTCTTCCAGTGAAGACGTTTCTTCTGAATTCCCTTTTGGATTTCTTGAGGTACCATCTTATATTGACAGCCTCTAGTTATGTTCTACCCCGTAGTGAAATGTTTTCTCTGTGCCTTCTCTTTTCAAAACCTTTCATAATTTTAGAACTGTCAGCCTTCTTTACAACTGAGAAGTGAACAGCACAACAATTCTTCCTTGATATACACAGCCAGAAACTTGTGTAGCATTCTTATAAATCTTCTCTTCACTGTCTCTCTCATACATTCTATAATATGTCAACTCGAACTGCAGGCAATACTCTTAATTATAGTCAACCAAATTTTTATAGGGACCCTACTTTCAAATCTATCCCTTTAGAGATAAAGCTTAGAGCTTTGTTTGCATTTTTATGGCCTTTGGAGCCTGTGAAATTGTTAGTGACTGATGTAATTGTCTGAAATCCCTTTGTTTGTCTCCCTCACTGAGATGTGCATCTTTGAATAAGTGACCTACACATTATTCCTACCAAGATGTAACACCTTACGTTTATCTGTGTGGATCTTCATTTGCTAATTATTTGAACATACCGTAAATTAATTAATGATCTCTTGCAACTTCTTGTACTCCTCAGAATTGGCTACATTTCAACATTCCTTTCCAATTTGGTGTCATTGAATTGCTAATTTTTTTTGTTGTAATTAGATACAATATTTAATTTGCAGTTTTACTTTATTTTGTTTTGAATTTTTAGAGAGGTGCAGTAATCTACTCAGTAACTATAATAACTAAATGTAGAATGACAGATAGATGAAAATTATTACACACACAGGACTAATTAATAGACTCTATTAACTTCAAGGTCAAAACAGTGATTATTTTTTACACGAATGATATGGTGAGATTATCCGTGGTGCAATAACTTTTTGTCCATTTTTTGGTTGCAGTTTATTTCCCCAGGTCTTTCTGTGCTACTGGTATGAAATTGCAAAGGCACCCAGCCTCCATTTTAAACCAAATGATAATAAAAAAAAAACATTTATATAAAATGCAACATGATTTATGAAGCCATCCCTCTAGGCTTATACATATTCACAACCATGTAGAGTTATATAGGGAGAGGCTGAATAAGCTTGGGCTGATTTCCCTGGAGCGTTGGAGGCTGAGGAGTGACTTTATAAAGGTTTATAAAATCATCAGAGGCATGGATACGGTGAATAGACAAGGTCTTTTCCCTGGGGTGGGTGGAGTCTCATCGAAACCTATACTCGTGAGTACAGGTTTAGAGTGAGAGGGGATACTGTTGAAAGTACCTAAGGAGTAACTTTTTCATGCAGAGGATGGTGTGTATGCAATGAACTGCCAGAGGAAGCGGTGGAGGCTGGTGCAATTTCAACATTTAAAAGGCATGTGAGTGTGTACACGAATAGGAAGGATTTAGAGGGATATGGGCCA
>NW_025173411.1:0-1875 GCF_004010195.1 Chiloscyllium plagiosum | reverse complement strand
GTGCTCTTCCAGGACTCACTGTCCATGTGCTGTCCCAGGACTCATTGACCATGTGTTATTCCAGTCCTCACTGTCCATGTGCTGTTCCAGGCCTCACTGTCCATGTGTTGTTCCAGGATTCACTGTCCATGTGCTGTTCCAGGCCTCACTGTCCATGTGCTGTTCCATACTCACTGTCCATGTGATGTTCCACGACTCATTGTCCTTGTGCTGTTCCAGGACTCACTTCCCATGTGCTGTTCCAGACTCACTGCCCATGTGCTGTTCCAGGACTCACTGTCCATGTGCTGTTCCAGACACACTGTCCATGTGCTGTTCCAGGACTCACTGTCCATGTGCTGTTCCAGGACTCATTGTCCATGTGTTGTTCCAGGCCTCACTGTCCATGTGCTATTCCAGGCCTCACTGTCCATGTGCTGTTCCATACTCATTGTCCATGTGATGTTCCACGACTCACTGCCCATGTGCTGCTCCAGGACTCACTGTCCATGTGCTGTTCCAGGACTCACTGTCCATGTGCTGTTCCAGGACTCATTGTCCATGTGCTGCTCCAGGCTTCACTGTCCATGTGCTGTTCCATACTCACTGTCCATGTGCTGTGCCACGACTCATTGTCCATCTGCTGTTCCAGGACTCACTGTCCATGTGCTGTTCCAGACTCACTGTCCATGTGCTGTTCCAGGCATCACTGTCCATGTGCTGTTCCAGGACTCATTGTACATGTGCTGATCCAGGACTCACTGTCCATGTGCTGTTCCAGACTCATTGTCCATGTGCTGTTCCAGGTCTCACTGTGCATGTGCTGTTCCAGGACTCACAGTGCCTGTGCTGTTTCAGACTCACTGTGCATGTGCTGTTCCATACTCACTGTGCATGTGCTGTTCCAGGACTCACTGTCCATGTGCTGTTCCAGGCCTCACTGTCCATGTGCTGTTCCAGGACTCATTGTCCATGTGCTGTTCCAGGCCTCACTGTCCATGTGCTGTTCCATACTCACTGTCCATGAGCTGTTCCAGGACTCATTGTCCATGGGCTGTTCCAGGACTCACTACCCATGTGCTGTTCCAGACTCACTGTCCATGTGCTGTTCCAGGACTCACTGTCCATGTGCTGTTCCAGGACTCATTGTCCATGTGCTGTTCCAGGCCTCACTGTCCATGTGCTATTCCAGACTCACTGTCCATGTGCTGTTCCATACTCACTGTCCATGTGCTGTTCCAGGCCTCACTGTCCATGTGCTGTTCCATACTCACTGTCCATGTGATGATCCACGACTCATTGTCCATGTGCTGTTCCTGGACTCACTTCCCATGTGCTGTTCAAGACTCACTGCCCATGTGCTGCTCCAGACACACTGTCCATGTGCTGTTCCAGGACTCACTGTCCATGTGCTGTTCCAGGACTCATTGACCATGTGTTGTTCGAGGCCTCACTGTCCATGTGCTGTTCCAGGCCTCACTGTCCATGTGCTGTTCCAGGACTCATTGTCCATGTGCTGTTCCAGATCTCACTGTCCATGTGCTGTTCCATACTCACTGTCCATGTGCTGTTCCACGACTCATTGTCCATGTGCTGTTCCAGGACTCACTGTCCATGTGCTGTTCCAGACTCACTGACCATGTGCTGTTCCAGGACTCACTGTCCATGTGCTGTTCCAGACCTCACTGTCCATGTGCTGTTCCAGGACTCACTGTCCATGTGCGGTTCCAGGACCCACTGTCCATGTGCTGTTCTAGACTCACTGTCCATGTGCTGTTCCAGGACTCACTGTGCATGTGCTGTTCCAGGACTCACTGTGCAGGTGCTATTCCAGGACTCATTGTCCATGTGCTGTTCCAAAGCTCACTGTCCATGTGCTGTTCCAGGCCTCACTGT
>NW_025173410.1:0-1875 GCF_004010195.1 Chiloscyllium plagiosum | reverse complement strand
CCCTGAAATGTTCACCCACAGTCATTACTGAAATATATGTCATATTGATGGTAATGGTAGATTTAGGAGATTATCCCTGGGCACACATGTTACAGATTGTGGTTAATGATGTTCTGCTTCTCCTGCTGCTGTGGTCTACAGCACTACATAAATACGCAGTTTGAGCTGCAATATCTGCAATACAATTCTGCTGTCTGCCCCTTAGTTCACATCGAGACCCATTCACCCTTCAGTCCTGTACTCAGTGACCTACTCTGGTTTATAATGTGGTAACACTTCCATTTTCATACTCTCATTCTGCTGATGGTCCCTCCCCGGGTCATGCTTTCAACCTGACACATTCTGCAAAACCAATTAACGAATTTTAATTCAATTGTTTAATTCATCTGAATCTTTTTTTTCCTATTTAATACCATCTTCTGTGTATAAAATGAAATTCTTTCCCTCTGTTTATCTCCCTGACCATGATTAAGAGCTCTGTAATGTCAGTGGTGCCAGCCTTATGTAGTTTCAGAGCCAATGAATTGTCTGGATTCTCAATCATCTTCACCACGTTGTATGTTTCCTCTTTTGGTTTGATGCTTTTTCCCTCATAGCTGCCTTGTCTTCGCTGAGTATTTTTCATCTTCTTTGGAATGAATTTCTGATATCGTTCGAATTATCCCCATCAACTCCTGATTTTGCTGCTCCATGGGCTTTCCAGCTCGGCTCCCCGACCACTTAACTCTGGCCAGCTCCTCTCACATGTCATTGTAGTTACATTGCTCAATTATAATCACTATACATCAAGAAGAGAGCAATAGATTTAAACCGAAAGAAAGAGTTTTGAGAGAAGGAATGGGAAGAATAATTGGTAAATTTCTTAACTAGATACAAAGAGAGAACGAGAGAGAGGATATAGATGAGAAAATGTGAAAAATGAGAAAACGTGATTATTGAAATGATTAAATGTACATCCCTCAATGTTTTGGCAATGCCTGTGTGCTGTGGTTCTTTTTATAGTGCATGTACAAGAGAGCAATGTGTTCAAATGCTGTGTCTGATGGCAGAATTATTATCTCCAATGGTATGACAGACACGAACTTTGGAAAGAACTCAGCAGGGCCAATATATTGAATTCCCGTGAGAAAGAGGATTAATTGAAATAAGTTGGGATACCCGAAGCAAGAATTTATAACACACAATCCTGAAAAGAATGAGAGATTAGAGAAGAGAATTCCAGAAAAGGAGCCAACATTGAGAGAAGGGGGACATATCACTTTAGATGAGGATCAAATAATGTTTTAATGTGTTAATGTTTTATAAATTTTATACATCATGTGCATCATTTTTCGTTTACTGTGTTTCCATTGTTCGTTTAGAAATTTTCGTGCACAAATGAAAACTGTAACTTATCTACACACACACATTGATTAAACACGGTATAACATTATTTGTCCGCTATTGAAATGGTCCTGTTGTCGTGTTACCTGGATACATGAACACCAACTGGCCAACAAAAGACACGACCCACTATCACTATGTTCCATACATACAGACAAAGAAGGGCACCATTTTGACTGGGTCAAAGCACACACACATACTAAGACACACAAGGACGTTCTTAGAGGAATGGCATTCTAACCAGAAGTCCATCAATAAACACATTAATTTAGATCCTATCTACCTTCTCTTGTAAAACAAAAGAACTGGAAATGACATCACCCACCTTAAAAAACCAAGACCTATAAATAGAGAGGTGGGACATACCACCAGCGCTTCAGCGGAGAATCTCATTGATTTTGTTACCTAGTCATGGTACGAAACATCTAAAACAAATCTTCAAGCACAACGAGCTAACTTGCATACATATAAACTGTTATTTTAATTTTATTA
>NW_025173409.1:0-1875 GCF_004010195.1 Chiloscyllium plagiosum | reverse complement strand
ATTATAATTAATATGCAAAAGTCACCAGTTCAGTGATTTGTGCCACACTATTGGGTAATGTAAAAATGACTCTATTGGTTAGTATTTAAAACGTGGCAGGTGCATTTTTCCATCGTAAATGTGATGAAATAAATTGATCTCGTCCAATCAGAGTGACAACAGCTGATACTCTCTTCACTCTTTCGGAAAAAGATATCCCTCAATGTACTCTGAGCAAGCCCACCTTAGAAAGACGAGTTTTTTGTCCCACATTCTAATGCAGTCTTCCAAACCTGGAATTGGATGTGAATCAGATCTAACAACTAAATTGAATTTGTGATAGTCTTCACATGACATTTGGTTATTCTCTCGTTTTAGTACCATTATTATGAGTGAACTTCAGTCACTGAAACTCGCCTTGTCTTCGTTGCCTTTGAGCATGGTTTCAATCTCTTTTTCCACCTGTGCCAACTTTAGAGGTTTAAATGCATAAAAAATATGTAACTGCATTTCCTATATCTACGTCATCTTTAATTAGTTTAGTACTTACCAACTTATTTCAGCATTCCTTACCCCGTGCTATCAATGACTTTTTGAGGCAATTCCGATTTTCCTCTGGAAGGTAACTCAATATTTCATCCTAGTTTTTGACAGATTCCCCAATTCCCAATTTAATTTGAGTAGTGTCCAATTCACAATCTTCTGAAATGGGTTCTTCATCTTATGTTATAACCAGTAACACATTCTGTTTTTGCTTTTCTTCCCTGTCAAAGTACCTATTGAGAATATTCACATGACACAATCTGCGAGATTACATTTCGCATCTCCTTTCGAATTGATAATTTCCACTAGACTTGGTTTTTAAAAGTTCACCTATCACTGGAAAGAATGCTGACACATTATCTTGATTAGCAAAATTGCGAATATTTCATTTCTTGTCTGTTTTATTTTTCATAATTTATTTTGATAACTATGAATGCTGCCCAGCCAAATTCCCCGCTCTATTTATCTGTACCCCAAAATTTGACGATTGGTTCAAGTACGTGGACTCTTATTTTTTCCTCAGTACATTGTCCTTGATAAACTTTAGTTTTCCTCACAACTTATGCACATAAAAAACTAACTGAAATGGACTAGATTTGTTGTGTTTTTTAGCAAGATGTACAAATGAAATTCCTTTATCTCAATCATCTGGATAGTCTTAACAATTACGCCTGAATCATCGATTTCCTCCAGTGTGGAAACAGGCCATTTCACCCAAGAAATCCATACCAACTCTCCGAAGAGTATCTGACCCAGACCCAACCACTTATTCTATTACTCTACATTTCCGCTGACGAATGCACTTAGCTTACGCATCCCTGAACATTATGGACAATTTAGCATAGTAAATTCATTTTATGTGGACATTTTTCGACTTTAGGAGGAGACCGGAGCATTCAGAAGAAACATAAACAGGCATGGGAAGAATGGACAAAGTCGACACATTCAGTCGCCCAGGGCTGGAATCGAACTGGTTACTTGGCGCTGTGAATCATGTTGGTAACGATTGAGCACAGATGGTTTGAAAGGCTGAAGTACTGCTTGCGCTAGTTGCGATTCTGGATTTTGCACAGTGGAACTGAATTGCTTTATTCCTAAGCTGTGCATAACTTTATTGAATAACTTTGACGTGTGCTTTGGCACTTTATTTGAACATATCTCTGTGCAGTATCTGTATCGAGAGAAAAAAGTGGCCAGACAGGCCATGCAGAATAACTGATTTATGATGAACTTCGGTAAATTGGTCATAAATTAAAGCATGCTGAGAAACAGAACTCAGGCTTGACGAAAATGCGTTTATCTACAGGGCGCAGAAGCCACATAGGCTGCATTTGCCCACATATTGTTCAGAAA
>NW_025173408.1:0-1875 GCF_004010195.1 Chiloscyllium plagiosum | reverse complement strand
AGGCAGCACCTCACTTGGACTGGGACAGGCAAAACCTCACTCAAACTGGGACAGGGAAACCTCACTCGCACTGGGACAGGCAAACCTCACTCACACTGGGACAGAGAACACTTCACAAACTTTGGGACAGGCAACACCTCACTCACTCTGGGACAGTCAATACCTCACACAGACTGTGACAGGACACTCCTCACTCACACTAAGACAGGCAACATCTCACTCACACTGAGACAGGCAACATCTCACTCACACTGAGACAGGCAACAACTCACACACTGTGACAGGCAACACCTCACTCACACTGAGACAGGCAACATCTCACTCACACTGAGACAGGCAACATCTCACTCACACTGAGACAGGCAACATCTCACTCACACTGAGACAGGCAACATCTCACTCACACTGAGACAGGCAACATCTCACTCACACTGAGACAGGCAACATCTCACTCACACTGAGACAGGCAACATCTCACTCACACTGAGACAGGCAACATCTCACTCACACTGAGACAGGCAACATCTCACTCACACTGAGACAGGCAACAACTCACACACTGTGACAGGCAACACCTCACTCACACTGAGACACAACACCTCACTCACACTGAGACAGGCAACACCTCACTCACACTGGGACAGGCAACACCTCACTCATACTGAGACAGGCAACACCTCACTCACACTGGGACAGGCAACACCTCACAGACGGGGACAGGCAACACCTCACTCACACTGAGACAGGCAACATCTCACTCACACTGAGACAGGCAACAACTCACACACTGTGACAGGCAACACCTCACTCACACTGAGACAGGCTACACCTCACAGACAGGGACAGGCAACACCTCACTCACACTGAGACAGACAACAACTCACACAAGGACAGGCAACGCCTCACACACTGGGACTAGCAGCACCTCACAGACTGTGTCAGGCCACAACTCACTCAAACTGGGACAGGCAGCATCTCACTCACAAAGGAACAGGCAACACCTCACTAACACAGGAACAGGCAACAACTCACTCACACTGGCACAGGTAGCACCTAACGTACACTGAGACAGGCAACACCTCACTCACACTGGGACAGGCAACACCTCACTCACACTGAGACAGGCAACACCTCACAGACAGGGACAGGCAACACCTCACTCACACTGAGACAGACAACAACTCACACAAGGACAGGCAACGCCTCACACACTGGGACTAGCAGCACCTCACAGACTGTGTCAGGCAACAACTCACTCACACTGGGACAGGCAGCATCTCACTCACAAAGGAACAGGCAACACCTCACTAACACAGGAACAGGCAACAACTCACTCACACTGGCACAGGTAGCACCTAACGTACACTGAGACAGGCAGCACTTCTCTCAGACTGGGACAGGCAACACCTCACTGACACTGGGACAGGCAACACCTCACTTACACTGAGGCAGGCAACAACACACACACTGGGACAGGCAACACCTCACACACTGAGACAGGCAACACCTCACTCACACTGGGACAGGCAACACTTCACTCACACTGAGACAGGCAACATCTCACTCACACTGAGACAGGCAACAACTCACACACTGGGACAGGCAACACCTCACTCACACTGAGACAGACAACACCTCACTGACAGGGACAGGCAACACCTCACTCACACTGGCACAGGCAGCACCTAACACACACTGAGACAGGCAGCACCACCCTCAGACTGGGACAGGCAACACCTCACTCAAACTGGGACAGGCAACACCTCACTCACTCTGGGATAGTCAATACATCACTCACACAGGGACAGGAAACGCCTCTCTCACACTCGGACTGTCAATACCTCACTCACACTGAGACAGGCAACAACACACACT
>NW_025173407.1:0-1875 GCF_004010195.1 Chiloscyllium plagiosum | reverse complement strand
AGGGTTAGGGTCTGGAACACAGTGTCTGTGAATATGGGTTCGGCCGGTTTAATCCAAGGGTTAGGCTCTTGAACACAGTGCCTGAGAGTGTGCAGGAGGTCGAATTAATTCAGGTGTTAGGGTCTGGAACACAGTGCCCTAGAGATTGGGAGAGGCCGGATTCATCCAGGGATTATGTCTGGAACACAGTGCCTGAGTGTATGGTGGTGGTCGGTATAATGCTGGGTTTAGTGTCTGGAACACAGTGTCTGAGAGTGTGGGGAGGCCGGATTAATCCAGGGGGTAGTGTCTGGAACACAGTGTCTGAGAGTGTGGGGAGGCTGGATTAAACCAGGGGTTAAGGTCTGGAACACAGTGTCTGAGAGTGTGGGATAGGCCGCATTAATCCAGTGGTTAGGCTCTGGAACACAGTGCCTGAGAGTGTGGGGAAGGCCGGATTAATCCAGGGGTTAGTATCTGGAACACAGTGTCTGAGAATGTGGGATAGGTTGAATTAATCCAGGCTTTAGGGTCTGTAAAACAGTGTCTGAGGGTGTGGGTTTGGCTGGATTAATAGAAGGCTTAGGATCTGGAATACAGTGTCTGAGAGTGTGGGATTGGCCGGATTAATCAAGGGGTTAGCGTCTGGAAAACAGTGTCTGAGAGTGTGGGTTAGGCAGGATTAATCCAGGGGTTAGGGACTGGAACACAGGGTCTGAGAGTATGGGTTAGGCTGGGTCAATCCAGGGGTTAGGGTCTGGAACACAGTGCCTGAGAGTATGAGAAGGCTGGGTTAAATCCAGGGGTTAGGGTCTGGAACACAGTGCCTGAGAGTGTGGGGAGGCTGGGTCAATCCAGGGTTTTTGGAATGGATCACAGTGCCTGAGTGCGTGGGATAGGCTGGATTTATCCAGGGGTTTTGGTCTGGAATACAATTTCTGAGAGTGTGTGATATGCCAGATGAATGCAGGGTTTAGAGTCTGACACAGAGTGCCTGAGAGTCAGGGATAGGCCAGATTAATCCAGGGGTTAGGGTCTGGAACACAGTGCCTGAGAGTGTGGGATAGGCCGGATTAATCCAGAGGTTAGAGTCTGGAACACAGTACCTGAGAGTGTGGTATAGGTGGAAATAATCCAGGGGTTAGGGTATGGAATTCAGTGCCTTTGAGTGTGGGATAGCCCTTATTAATCCAGGGGTTAGGATCTGGAACACAGTGACTGAGAGTTTGGGGTGGTCGGGTCATTCCACGGTTTGGGGTCTGGAACACAGTGCCTGAGAGTGTGGGGGAGGCCGGATTTATCCAGGGGTTAGGGTCTGCAACACAGTGGCTGAGAATGTTGGTTAGGCCGGATTAATCCAGAAGTTACGGTCTGGAACACAGTGCCTGAGTGCGTGGGAGAGGCCGGATTAATCCAGGGGTTAGAGTCTGAACACAGTGTCTGAGAATGTGGGATAGGCCGGATTAATCCACGGGTTAGGTTTTGGAACACACTGCCTGATTAATCCAAGGGTTAGGTTCTGGAACACACTCCCTGATAGTGTGGGGGAGGCTGGATTAATCCAGAGGTAAGGGTCGGGAACACAGTGCCTGAGAGTGTGGTATAGGTGGGAATAATCCAGGGGTTAGGGTATGGAATTCGGTGCCTTTGAGTGTGGGATAGGCCGGATTATTCCAGGTATTAAGGTCTGGAACACAGTGTCTGAGAGTTTGGGGAGGTCGGGTCATTCCAGTGGATAGGGTCTAGAACGCAGTACCCATGAGTGTGGGTAAGGCCATGTTAATCCAGTGGTTATGGTCTGGATCATAGTGCCTGAGAGTGCAGGGTATGACGCTGTAATATAGAGGTTAGGGTCTGGAGCACCTGAGAGAGTGGGATAGGCTGGATTAATCTGAG
>NW_025173406.1:0-1875 GCF_004010195.1 Chiloscyllium plagiosum | reverse complement strand
GTCTGAACCTTCAAGAACCTACGTTACAACTGTTCCATTTCTATCGCGATGCCCTGCTATTTTTTCCTTGATAATGCACTCAAGCATCTTCCCCACTGCAGAACTTAAGCTAACGGATCAAAAATTCCAAATGTTTTATCCATCTCCATTTTTAAACGGTGAAGTCACACTAGCTGTTTTCCAATCTGCTGGGACTGCCACGCAGTCGAGTGAATTTGAAAATTGCCACTAGTGCACTTGCTCTTTCTCCCGCCATCTCCTTTAATACCCTGAGATGCATTCCATCACAGCCAGGAGACTTGTCCATCCTCAGCTCCATTAGCTTGCCGAATACTTACTCTTCTGTCATCATGTTTGCTTCCAGGTCCTCACCTACATTTGTCTCGTTGTCACTTACTGGCATGTTATTAGTATCCTGCACTGTGAAGACTGACACAAAATACCTGTTCAATGCCTCGGCCATTTCATCACATCACATAACTAAGTGCCCCTTCTCATCCTCTAAATTACCAACCTTTAGTTTAGCCACTCTTTTTTCGTTTTATATTTATATAGGAACTTTTGCTATCCGTCTTTGTATTCTTTACTAGTTATTTTTCCTCATCTTTAATGTTTCCCAATCTTCCAGTTTCATGCTGTTCTTGGCCGTTTGGTATGCCTTCTCCTTCACTTTGATAGCCTCCCTTATTTCCTCAGACACGCAGGGGAGATTACCCCTGGTCTTACAGTCCTTCCTTTTCACTGAGCAATTCCACAAAAACATCTTTGATGGAAGTCCTCCACTGCTCGATATCTGTCCCACCATATAACCTTTGTTTCCAGTCTACTTCAGCCAGGTGGTCTCTCGTTCTATTGTTGTGCCCCCTGTACATGCACAGGACCCTGGTATTGGTTCTTCTCTTCACACTCCCCATCTGAATTCTAAGTTCTGCCATACTGTGATCACTCGTTCCAAGAGGATCCCAAACTTTGAGATCATTAATTATTTCGGTTCCAATACGCAGTACCAGATCGAGGGTTGCTTAATCTCTCGTCGGTTCCATTGCATTCTGTTCAAGGAAACTATCACGGGTACACTCAAAGAAATCCTCCTCAAAGGTACTGTGACTGAGCTGCTTCGACCAAGCTCCATGTAGATGAAAATCCCTAATGATAATAGCCGACCCAGTTTTACAGGCAATGCTGATGTCTTTGTTTATTGCCTTCAACAATGTGATGCTATTATTTACTGGCCTACAGACTGCACCTATCAGTGACTTTTTCTTCAGAGAATTTCTACTTTCCACGCAAATTAATTCAAACTCATTCTCCATCGAACTTATAGCGTCTCTCCACACTGCCCTGATGTCGGCCTTGTATAACCGAGAGACACCATCTTCTTTACACTGCTGTCTGACCTTCCAAGTAATCTCGTACTCCTGGATATTGAATTTGCAGTCGTGGCCATCCTTTTGACGTGTCTCTCTAATGCCTATTAAGTCATTTTAATTCGTGTTGATTTGTGCTATTAGCTCTTCAACCTTGTTACAAATACGACGAGCATTCAGGTGAAGTGCCTTTTTGTTAGGTTGCTTGTCCTTATGATTTCTGTAATAATATCTCCTTTTGCTTGTTGTCTGTCCTCACCTATCCATTGACGTCTTCTCTCCTCTATTTCCAATGCCCCAACACGTCTTCCAGGTGAAGCAACACCTGAACTGCACTTTACGCAATTCACTCTATTGCAATCACTGCTAGCAATGTGGTTTCCACTATTTTGGGAAACGGAGTTTGGACTGGGTCACCACACTGCAGAACATCTAAGTTCTGTCTTCACGAAGAGTTACAGCGACTCTCAGCGTGTGCTGGAAGCACACCACCTCAGTTTCTATTTGG
>NW_025173405.1:0-1875 GCF_004010195.1 Chiloscyllium plagiosum | reverse complement strand
CAAATGATCGGCCTTTGGAACGAATGGTATGTGCACGTGGGGCAGGGTCTAAAATGATTGAACTCAATGTTGGGTACTGAAGATTGTATGGTCTCTCAGTAGGAAATGACGTGCTGCTCTTCCAACTCGCGCTGTGCTATGCGGGAGCACTGCAGCACACCAAACTGACATGGAGACATGGGAACACAGTGGGATGTTGCAGTCACAAGAACCTGGAACCTCAGGGTCTTAGTTTGCTTGCCGACAGAACGTAGGTGTACTCATCTTTGTCACCCGCTTTGTTTTTCTCACCACAGTCTCGATTAGACCACATTCTGAGCAGGAAATGCAGTTTGCTAAATTGAGTGATGGGCAGATAAATCAGTGGAACCTTCCACAGTGAAGGGAGACATCGTAAACGAGCAGCATTACACTTTCTGGGATTTCTTGTCATGGTGCTAAGTGGGGAAGTGCTGGGGGTCAAGGAGGATTGGACGATGGTGTACAGAGAGCAATTGTCCTGCATAGTGCCGGTATTCAGTGGTGTGGGCCAGTGGGGAAAGGGCAGTAGAATGTATATCTTCCTGAGCTACCTGCTATAAGTAAACAGCTCACTACAGAGCAAAAGTATCAAATGATTTTCATTTCAACAACAGCACCAGGTACAGATTGAGAAGTTACGTGTTTGCACTGTCACAGTCACCCTATCTCCCCGGGAGCAGTAGTACTCCCCCACGCTGATTCAGACAGCACAGTTCTTCCTGTGACTTGTCCCTTCAAGAATGGAAGGACAGGTATCAATAATCCATACTTGGAACGGAGTTTCTGTATTGCTCAATAACAATTGCTTAACTATCCTAACTCCTTTTCAAATCACTTGACCCACATCCTTGTATGTCTTGGCATCATAAATTGACATTTGAATACTTCGGAAAGTTATGTGGACTTCTGCCTCTCCGACCCTTGCATACACTGTGTTCCCCATTTCAACGACCCACTGTTTGAAAACGTTTTTCCACGCATTCATTCTAATTTTTCCGCATCTGACCTAAAATCGATGGCCTCCCGTGATTGAAATCTCCATCAAAGCAAAACATATGTTTCAGTTTCCGCTATTCATATCCCTCAGTACTTTGTACATTTTAATCATGCCCCTCTCAATCTCCTCTTCTCTAAGAAAAACACCTCCAGTTTATCCAATCTCTCTTCTTCAGCCAGACAATATCCTGGCAAATCTCCCCTGCATAACTACACACAATAGTCTCGCTAGAGCCGAATGAACAAGTGAAATAAATGATGCGAAAGTCGACAGAAACTGATGTTTTTTGAATAATGTTTATTGTCCTCAATGCTTCCCTATTTCAATAATCGGGGGTCCATGTCAGTAAAAGCTGCGCTATGTGGATTGAGCTCACAACTGCAGTATCGAAATAGATCAACTGGTTTGAACGTCCCGATGGTAAGACTTGGGCATGGTCACACAGCAACAGTGAGCGCAGCAGCACAGGCCTAACGAGATCAATGTGAAAGTGATTGTAAGGGAAATGGGAGGGGGAACTTTAAGGAGGTATGTGTTTGCGGGAGGGAGGGAATTCTCCGAGAATGGTGAGTCTGGATCCTGTGTATAGATGCTATAGCAAAGATAGAAAGGGGGCAACAGAGCAGGGGGAAGAGGTATTTTTGATTAGGGATAACATTCCAGCTGGGCTTCAAGAGGGTATTCCTGGGAGTACATCGAGGCAAGTTATACAGGTGGAACTGAGAAATAAGAAAGGGATGATCTTCTTACTGGGATTGTACTATTGACCCCTCCCCACCCCTTCCCCAATAGTCAGCGGGGAATTAAGAAGCAAATTTACAAAGACATCACATATCTGTAAGAATAGTATGGTTGTA
>NW_025173404.1:0-1875 GCF_004010195.1 Chiloscyllium plagiosum | reverse complement strand
GACTTGGAAATATATCGCCGTTCCTTCAGTGTCATTGGGTCAGATTCCTGGAATTCCCTCCCTAAGGGCATTGTGGGTCAACCCACAGCACATGGACTGCAGTGGTTCAAGAAGGCAGCTCACCCCCACCTTCTCAAGGGGCAACTAGGGACGGGCAATAAATGCTGGGCCCAGCCAGTGACCCCCATGTCCCACATATGAATAAATAAAAAATAAACCCGGATGCTGTTTTTCAGAAGGCAATCACACCCCTGGAATCTGAGCTTCAAACACTGACATATCTGGGAGAGGGAGAGTGTCCTGGTTTCTCAGATTAATTCCCTGAATTCAGTCAGTGGTCAGGGGCAGGAGGTTATGGCTGCCAGCGAGGTAGTTCGAGGGATCCAGGAGGTAATGCTGAAGGAGATTCAAACCTTGAGTTTGTTGAACAGGTTTAAGATACTTGCTCCCAGTGTGGATAAGCGTGGGGGCTGTAGGGAGAATGAGCAAACTGATCCATAGTATCATGGTACCCAGAGCTATTCAAGACAGGGGAGAAAAGAGAAATGTAGTTGTATTAGGGGATAGTACGTACGGATAACAGATGCTCTGCCCTGTGGCCAGGATTGAGAGTATCAGGGTTTGTTGCCTGCCTGGTGCCCAGGTACAGGATATCTCATCTGGGCTGCAGAAGAACTTGGAGTGGGAGGAGAAAGATCCAGTTGTTGTGGTCCATGTAGGTACCACTGATATAAGCTGAAAGAGGGAAGATGTTCTGCTGAAAGAATATTAGCAGCCAGGTGTTAAATTAAAAAGCATAAACAGAAAGGTAATAATCTTCAGATTACTACCTGAGCCATGAGCTAATTGGCGCAGAGTCAACAAGATTAAAGAGGTAAACATGTGGTTCAAAGATTGACATGGAAAAACAGGTTTAAGTTGATGGGAGATTGACATGGTAGACTAATTAATCAAGTTAGGTCACATGGGATTTAGGGTGTGCTTGCCAATTGGATACAAAACAGAGAGGAGACGGAGGGTGGTGGTGAAGGGTTGATCCTCGGGCTGGAGGCCTGTGACTAGCTGGGGGGATCGGGGTGGGCTCCATTTCTATTGGTCATTTATATAAACGACTTGGATGAGAAATATAGAAGGCATGGTTAGTGAGTTTGCATGTGACACCAAGGCTGGGGTATGATGGACAGTAAAGTAGCTTCACTAAGATTACAGATGGATCGGGATCAAGTGCACCAATGCCCCGAGGAGTGGCAGGTGGAGTTTAATTTGGATAAATGCATTTTGGCAAAACAAACAAGGACACAGTTAAAAGTCGGGCCTTGGGCAACGTTGTAGAACATTAGGGACCCAGGGGTTCTGGTACATCATTCTTTGAAGTTTGTGTCACACATAGATGGGGGCAGGGGGAGGGGTGGTTAAGAAGGCACTTATCACGCTTACCTTCATTGCTCAGCCCTTTGAGTGTAGCAGTTGGGGATGCGATGGTGAGGTTCTACAGGACATTGGTGAGGCCTCTCCGAGAGAGCTGTGTCCAGGTCTGGTCACCCTGTCATAGGAAGACTATTATTACATTGGAGAAGGGTTCAGCAGAGATTTCCCGGGATGTTGCCAGGTATGGAAGGTTTGAGCAATAAGGAAAAGCTGGATAGGCTGGGACTGTTTTCACTGGAGCGTTGGAGATTGAGAGGTGACCTGATAGAGGTTTACCAGGATGTTAGAATTAGAATCTCTACAGTGTGGAAACAGGCCCTTCGGCCCCACAAGTCCACACTGACCCTCTGAAGACTAACCCACCCAGACCCATTTGGTGGAGGTGGGCACTGCAGATGTTGGAGATGAGAGTGAAGATTAGAGTGGTGCTGGAAAAGCACAGCAGGT
>NW_025173403.1:0-1875 GCF_004010195.1 Chiloscyllium plagiosum | reverse complement strand
TAAATCTTTTCCATACCATCTCCAACACTTCTATATCGTGTGGCAATCAGTACTGTATACAATATTCCAAATGTGCCTGAACTGAGTTTCTCTAAAGCTGCAATATGGTCTGCTAATTTTCATACTCTATGCTCGGATGCCTGTCTGCAAGTTTGCCATCAGTCTTCTTGATCACCCTAGGGAACTGTGGTGCTGTACACCTCGATCCCTTCGGATGTTGATGCGGCGAGTAGTTTTTCCTTCCACATTACACCTCTCTCCTGCATTAGACCATCTAAAACACATCACGTTGCAACTGTCTAGATAAAGTTACATCTGTGTTTTCTCTGTCCTGCTGTATTTTCTGGCAATCATCCTCACAATCTGCAACTCCGCCAATCTATTTACAGATCTCCAGTCACAAAAACACTGTTCCACCACCACTCTGTCTTCTATGACCAAGCAGTTCTCTATCCATCTTACTAAATGACGGCGGATCCCATTTCACTTCACCTTCCGTATGAGCCTGCCATAAGGAACCATATCAACGGCCTTGCTAAGGTCCAGACGGCCAGCATCCAGCCCCGTGCCCTCATCAATCAATTTTGTCACTTCCTCAAAATAATCAATCAAGTTTGTGAACATGATCTTCCCCAAACAACTGTGTTGCCTGTCGCTCATACGTCCATACTAGAGTGCTGTTGGAGCTGCACTATGGCTTGAACCTTGGAGGTTAGATTAGATTCCCGACAGTGTGGAAACATGCCGTTTGCCTCAACCAGTCCACACCAACCCTCCGAAGAGTAACCTACCCAGACCCATTTTCCTCTGACTAAAGCACCTAACACTATGGGCAATTTAGTATGGCCAATCCACTGTTGGACTGTGGGGGGAAATCGGAGCACCCGGAGGAAACGCACACAGACACGGGGGGAATGTGCAAACATTCTGTCACATGAGGCTGGCGCTGTGAGGCAGCAGTGCTAACCACTGAGCCACAGTGCCGCTGTTGACGATTACTGTACAGTGGGAGGTATGTTGGACCGTGATGGTTACTGTACAGTGGGGGATGTGTCGGGCCGTGATGGTTACTGTACAGTGGGAGGTATGTCGGGTCGTGGTGGTTCCTGTACAGTGGGGGATGTGTCGGGCCGTGATGGTTTCTGTACAGTGGGAGGTATGTCGGACCGTGATGGTTCCTGTACAGTGGGGATTATGTTGGGCTGTGAGGTTGCAGACTGTGTGAGTTGTACAGAGTATGATTCTGCTCCTGACTGTGGCCCACTGCACCTCATGGATGCATCATCATTAGTTTCTCAATCTGTTTAAAGCCCAGGGGGCTGCATAACATGGTGAGGGGAGTCTGTAAAATGTGAAGGTAGCCCCTGTTCCCCATAAGGACTGTGCAGTGACCATTCTTACCAATATATGAAATGGAGAGGCGTATCTGCAGCAGACAGATCGGTGATGATGTGGTCAATTATGTTTCCCTTTTATTGATTCCACCATAACCTGCCGCAGAGCAGTCCAGCAGCCACAGGATCCAGCATCAATGACTATATACCATGGATCTGTCCCCCTATGCCTGGTTTGTCCTGTCAGTGTAACATACCCTAACAGAGAGGATGGCGATGTTGCCTGGTATTAGTCCTGTTCACAGACTCCTGCTTAAACAAACATCATTTTTTTAGTTGAAAACCATTGAAGTGAACAATAATTGAATTACCAGAGCACATAGCTAACTATTACACAATTCAGTGACTGTATTAAATAGCTGATTGATGTTCAGATGAATGAACACACCATCTTGCAGGCAGCAAAGCTGTTGAAAATGACTTTGAATTCAGACACTGTGTTACTGGACCTCACCATGACCTCCACAACACTGGCCATCTC
>NW_025173402.1:0-1875 GCF_004010195.1 Chiloscyllium plagiosum | reverse complement strand
CTAACCACTGTGCCACCGTGCTGCCCACAATGTGTATAGTCTGCAAGACATTACACATTCAATCAGGAGTGACATCTGGAATAGGTAATCGATGTGTATAGTCTGCAATATATTGCACAGACAAACAGGAGCGACATCTGGAAGAGATAATAGATGTGTATAGTCTGCAAGACATTACACAGACAATCAGGAGTGACATCTGGAAGAAGAAATAGATGTGTATAGTCTGGAAGACATTACACAAACAATCAGCAGTGACATCTGAAAGAGGTAATCGATGTATATAGTCTGCAAGACATTACACAGACAATCAGGAGTGACATCTGGAAGAGGTAATAGATGTGTATAGTCTGCAAGATATTACACAGATAATCAGTAGTGGCATCTGGAAAAGGGAAGAGATGTGTATAGTCTGCAAGACATTACACATTCAATCAGGAGTGACATCTGGAAAAGGTAATCGATGTGTATCGTCTGCAAGATATTGCACAGACAAACAGGAGCGACATCTGGAAGCGGTAATAGATGTGTATAATCTGCAACACATTGCACATACAATCAGGAGTGACATCTGGAAGAGGTAATAGATGTTTATAGTCTGCAAGACATTGCACATACAATCAGGAGTGACATCTGGAAGAGGTAATAGATGTGTATAGTTTTCATAACATTTCACAGATAATCAGGAGTGACATCTGGAAGAGGAAATAGATGTGTATAGTCGGGAAGACATTACGCAGACAATCAGGAGTGACATCTCGAGAGGTAATCAGGGAGAGGTAATAGATGTGTATAGTCTGCAAGACATTACACAGACTATCAGGAGTGACATCTGGATGAGGTAATAGATGTGTATAGTCTGCAAGACATTACACAGACAATCAGGAGTGACATCTGGAACAGGAAATAGATGTGTATAGTCTGCAAGACATTACACAGATAATCAGGAGTGACATCTGGAAGAGGTAATAGACGTGTATAGTCTGCATGACATTACACAGATCATCAGAAGTGACATCTCAAAGAGGTAATAGATGTATAGAGTCTGCAAGACATTACACAGACAATCAGGAGTGATATCTGGAAGTCGTAATAGATGTGTATAGTCTGCAAGACATTACACAGATAATCAGGAGTGACATCTGGAACAGGAAATAGATGTGTATAGTCTGCAAGACATTACACAGATAATCAGGAGTGACATCTCGAAGAGGATCAGGAGTGACATCTCGAAGAGGTAATAGATGTGTATAGTCTGCAAAACATTCCACAGAGAATCAGGAGTGACATCTGGAAGAGGTAATAGATGTGTATGGTCTGCAAGACATTACACAGACAATAATGAATGACATCTGGAAGCGGTAATAGATGTGTATAGTCTGCAAGATATTACACAGATAATCTGGAGTAACATCTGGAAAAGGTAATAGATGTGGATACTCTGCAAGACATTACATATTCAATCAGGAGTGACATCTGGAAGAGGTAATAGATGTGTATAATCTGAAAGATATTATATAGACAATGAGGAGTGACATCTGGAAGAGATAATAGATGTGTATAGTCTGCAACACATTACACAGTGAATCAGGAGTGACATCTGGAAGAGGTAATAGATGTGTATAGTCTGCAAGATATTACAAAGATAATCAGGAGTGACATCTGGAAGAGGTAATAGATGTGTATCGTCTGCAAGACAATACACAGCGAATCATGAGTGACATCTGGTAGAGGTAATAGATGTGTATGGTCTGCAAGACATTACACAGACAATAATGAGTGACATCTGGAAGCGGTAATCGATGTGTATAGTCTGCAAGATATCACACAGATAATCAGGATTAACATCTGGAAAAGGTAATAGATGTGTATAGT
>NW_025173401.1:0-1875 GCF_004010195.1 Chiloscyllium plagiosum | reverse complement strand
TTTGGAGCCATGAGGTCATGTTGCAGCTGTAAACAAAACTCTGGCGTGGCCACACTTGGAGTACTGCGCACAGTTCTGCTCACTGCATTATAAGAACGATTTGGAAGTTTTGGAAATGGTGCAGAGGATATTTATCAAGATGTTACCTGGTACGGAGGGAAGGTCTTATGAAGAAGGCTCATGGACTTAATTCTGTTTTCCTTAGAGAGAAGAAGGCTAAAAGGTGACTTGACAGAGGCACACAAGATGATCAGAGGAAAAGATAGGGCAGACAGTGAGAGTCGTTTTCCTCGGACAATAATTGCTAGCACAAGGGGGCATAGTTTAAACTGAGCGGTGATACATATAAGCCAGATATCAGAGATAGATTCTCCATTCAGAGAGTAGTAAGGGCATGGAATGCCCTGCCTGCATCAGTAGAGGACTCGCCAATTTTAAGTCTGCTCGATGCAGTATTCCGGTGCAGAACATTCTCTACACCTGAATGGGTATTCTACATCACACTGTCTGACATTAAACTCAGTATTCTCAACTGCAGCCAGCTTTTCCCGGATGTCCTGGTGTCGGCTCTGATCTGCATCATGTGCAAATGTTTTACTGAAGACAAAATACTTGTGAATGTCTGGTTCAGTCCATATGTCCCGAAATGGGGAAGACAGGGATGATCTCACAATTCCCCGTGTTACTGAAACAGTGATCTAGACATGGGCTGTAGGTGGTGTAGAGAATCATACAGCCCACTGACTGGTTATTGTGCTGGATTGTGTTATTCAGCAGAGTTTGGAAAAGCTGAGCTGCGGTGCTGTTTCCGTTGATCTCGGCGGAGTTCAGCAATTTACTTTCTGGGCATCGACTGCCGCTGTTCGGGAAGACAGCGAGGTAATTTCCACCTCGGGAGTTCAGGAAAATGTTCACATCGTAGGTAATGAAAGGATGTTTTGGTCTGCCGGGGTTCAAGTCTACAAGTTTCTTCGTCTTTCGGCACTGGGAAGCAGGTAAAGCCACCAGGAAGCAGAAGTGTTGTCTCCCATAATCGGTCACCTGGTGCCCAGCTGCTTTGCGGAACCTGAAAGAGGTAACGTCAGGGTGTGAGTTAAGGAACAGAGTTTGGGAAATACATACTCTTTGCAGTATCAGTAGGCACAGTTTGAGGTGAGTTACTTGGAGCAATGCCCATCATATTAAAGAAAACGTGAAACCCTGCAATTCACATTTCAAATTCTTGCATGGGAAGGTCAATGTTGATTTACTTTGTATCCCTGTCCCAGTGTTGTAGTAAATTCTGGGATCAGTGAGATATTTAAAGAGAGAATCAGGGTAATTGACAGAGAGCAGAACAATGTTACTTATTTTTGTACAAATCCTCCTGCAATGAATCAGAGAATACCACAAGCCTTCTTAATAGCTCGCTCTAAATTCATTTTAAGTTACTTTGACTGATGCACTATTTGATGCCGCATGATACACGGGATGGTTAGAAATAAATAGAGACGGGGAGAGAGAAAGGGAGAGAGAGAGAGAATGAGAGCTACTGGTGCAATCAGTGGGAGCTGGATGACGGGAGAATCCTGGAAGAATTGTTAACCAGAAAAATGTTTGAGGCATACAGAGACAAACAGAACAAAAGACTTGCAGACTGACAGGAAATGGGAATAATAGCAAAGGCGGCAGAGGGAGACAAAGGGAAACTGAGAGGTGAGTGATATGATTCAGTAAACAGTAAAATGTTGCCTGTGTGGGGGATTTGGACTTTCTCTTCAAAGCTCATTTCGATGTATTTCACACTCTCCTTTATTTCGGGGAGAGCGGGTGCTATCGATTTCACTATTCGAGATATGACAGCGGGAAATCTGGTAATAGTTTCACTGGAAGTCC
>NW_025173400.1:0-1875 GCF_004010195.1 Chiloscyllium plagiosum | reverse complement strand
CATTTAAATAATACACTGTCTTTCTGCTTTTTTTCCATAGCAAAGGCTATAACTTCACATTGTGGGACTGCATTTGCCACGTGTTTGCAAATTGTGGTCTTCTCTACTTCGGGGAGACTGAGCGTAAACTTGGGGAATAGTTTGGCGAGCATTACAGCTGGGTCCGCAGAGGCTGACCAGACCTCCCAGTCACCACCCATTTTAATTCCCCTTCCCACTCCCTTTCTGACAAGAACATCTTAGCCTTCCTCTATTGCCACAACGAACCAAACCGCAAATTAGGGAACAACATCCCATCTTCTGCCCAGGCAGCCTACAACCTGCAGAACCCAACATCGAGTTCTCCAATTTCAAATAACCTCCCTTTCCATCCCCCGACTCCCTTCTCAGCCCCGTGCCCCTCACCACCACTCCTTCCTGCCACCAACCTGATTTCTTCCACCCACTGACTAATCAGGCCGTACCCTCTCCCTATCTTCACCTATCCCCACTTTAGCCCCAGCCCTATCCCCAGTCCTGAAGAAGGGTTACACCCGAAACATCGACTTCTTCAATTCCTGATGCCGCCTGGTTTGCTGTGTCCTTCCAGCCTCCTGCCTGTCTATTTTGCCAATTGAGACACAGACCTGGACCACGTTTCCAGAGTCTGTTCCCTCCCTGGGTTCACCCCCTTTCCTTTCAGTTGCTGCAAGTCAACAATTGGACTCCGGAAAGAAATAGAAATGGAAAAGCAGGTGAGGAAAAAAAGTGCCGTACTCACAGATCTTAGACAGAGGAAGGAGTTTGCAGTCTGGGTGAAGCTCAATGTTGATTCAGAAAGAGAGGAGCAAGAGTAGCAGCTTCAGAAACTCATGGTCCAACTTCCGCATCCAGACAATGGGGTGACTCTGATTGGCAGGAGGGCCAATTTCGTTCTGGTCCTCCATGGTTCCCTATTGGGCCATCAAAAGAAGGTCGCGTGCCTTTGTTTTTTGCGGAAAGCAATGAGCATGCCCAGAGTTTAGCTGACACCGGTGGGCATGTGCACTGCGTTGCTGACATCGGAAAACATGCGCAGTATGTTCACTGGGGATGCTGGTGTTTCTTGGAGAAAGTGAGGACTGCAGATGCTGGAGACCAGAGTTGAAGAGTGTGGTGCTGGAAAAAGACAGCAGGCCAGGCAGCATCCGAGGAGCAGGAGAATCGACGTTTCGGGCATAAGATTCCTGAAGAAGGGCTTATGCCCGAAACATCGATTCTCCTGCTCCTCAGATGCTGCCTGGTCTGCTGTGTTTTTCCAGCACCACACTTTTCAATGCTGGTGTTTCGGTCAGATGTTAAGAGTCCAAATGCCAATAGGAAAAAAGGGGTAGAGCCACAATTTATTTTTCCCTGTGATTCGACATTGTATTACTTTTGCATTCTGTCTCGCTGCTCAACTTTTGTATGTCTTTTCCCCATGTTGCGTGAGTCCAGAACTGGAGGGCATGGGTTTAGGGTGAGAGGGGAAAGATTTCTGAGGGGCAACCTTTTTGCACAGACGCTGGTGCGTGTCAGCCAGATGAAGTGGTGGAGGCCAGTACAATGATAATATTTAAAATGCATCTGGATGGGGATATGAATAGGACAGATTCAGATGGATAAGGGGCCAAATACTGGCAAATGGGTCACTAGATTAATTTAGGATATCTGGTCAGCATAGACCGAAGGGTATGTTTCTGTGCTCTGTGACGCTATTTCTAGATAGTTGGAACCAACTTCACAAGACGAGGACTAGGCCATTCACCCCTTACAGTCAAGATCAGAGTGGTGCTGGAAATGCACAGCAGGTCAGGCAGCATTCAAGGAGCAGGAACATCAACATTTCAGGCAAAAGCCTCAAATGCTGCCTGACCG
>NW_025173399.1:0-1875 GCF_004010195.1 Chiloscyllium plagiosum | reverse complement strand
TCTCTTATTATTGCTTCTGATCTATTTACAGATAGCGATCTCTTATTGTTGCTACTGTACTAATTACAGATGGCGATCTCTTATTGCTGCTACTGTTCCATTTAAAGATGGCGATCTCTTATTGCTGCTACTGTTCTACTTACAGATGTCGATCTCTTATTATTGCTTCTGACCTATTTACAGATGTCGATGTCTTATTGATGCAACCGTTCTATTTCCAGATGTCGATCTCTTATTGTTGCTACTGTTCTATTTACAGATGGCGATCTCTTATTGATGCAACTGTTGTAATTACAGATGTCGGTCTCTAATTGTTGCTGCTGTTCTATTTACTGATGTCGATCTCTTATTGCTGGTACTATTCCATTTACTGATGTTGATCTCTTATTGTTGCTACTGTTCTATACACAGATGTCGATCTATTA
The DNA here is from genome assembly GCF_004010195.1 of Chiloscyllium plagiosum. Lineage (NCBI taxonomy): Eukaryota > Metazoa > Chordata > Chondrichthyes > Orectolobiformes > Hemiscylliidae > Chiloscyllium > Chiloscyllium plagiosum. Next base: position 1,450 of record NW_025173399.1, on the reverse strand, counting down.
TTGCTGGTACTGTTCTACATACAAATGGCGATCTCTTATTGTTGCTACTCTACTAATTACAGATGTCGATCTCTTATTGCTGCTACTGTTCTTTTTACAGATATCGATCTCTTATTGTTGTTACTGGACTAATTATAGATGTCGATCTCTTATTGTTGCTACTGTTCTATTTACAGATGTTGATCTCTTATTATTGCTTCTGATCTATTTACGGATGTCAATCTCTTTTTGCTGTTACCGTTCTATTTACAGATGTCAATCTCTTATTTTTGCTACTGTTCCATTTACAGATGGCGATCTCTTATTGTTGCTCCTGTTCTATTTACAGATGTCAATCTCTTATTGATGCGACCATTCTATTTACAGATGTCGATCTCTTATTGATGCGACCGTTCTTTTTACAGATGTCGAGCTCTTATTGCTGCTACTGTTCTATTTACAGATGTCGATCACTTATTGCTGCTAGTGTTCTACTTATGATGGCGATCTCTTATTGAAGCTACTGTTCTATTCGCAGATGTCGATCTCTTATTGTTGCTAATGTTCTATTTACAGATGTCGACTTCTTATCGATGCGACCGTTGTATTTACAGATGTCGATCTCTTATTGCTGCTAGTGTTCTACTTATGATGGCGATCTCTTATTGAAGCTACTGTTCTATTCGCAGATGTCGATCTCTTATTGTTGCTAATGTTCTATTTACAGATGTCGACTTCTTATTGATGCGACCGTTGTATTTACAGATGTCGATCTCTTATTGCTGCTAGTGTTCTGCTTATGATGGCGATCTCTTATTGATGCTACTGTTCTATTTACAGATGTCAATCTCTTATTACTGCTACTGTTCTATTTACACATGGCGATCTCTTATTGTTGCTACCGTTGTATTTACAGATGTCAATCTCTTATTGCTGCTACTGTTCTATTTACAGATGGCGATCTCTTATTGCTGCTACTGTTCTATTTACAGATGGCGATCTCTTATTGATGCTAATGTTCTATTTACAGATGGCAATCTCTTATTGATGCTACTTTTCTATTTACAGATGTCAATCTTTTATTGTTGCTGCTGTTCTATTAACAGATGTCGATCTCTTATTGCTGCTACTGTTCTATTTACTGTTGGTGATCTTTTATTGCTGCTACTGTTCTATTTACAGATGTCGATCTGTTATTGCTGCCACTATTCCATTTACAGATGGTGATCTCTTATTGTTGCTACTGTTCTATTTATGGATGTCAATCCCCGATTGTTGCTACTGTTCTATTTACAGATGGCAATCTCTTATTGCTGGTACTATTGCATTTACAGATGTTGATCCCTAATTGTTGCTACTGTTCTATTTACAGATGTCGATCACTTATTTCTGCTCCTATTCTATTTACAGATGTTGATCTCTTTTCGTGCGCCTCTTCGAGCAGGTGACATGGAATCTGCCCCCATTCTCT
>NW_025173398.1:0-1875 GCF_004010195.1 Chiloscyllium plagiosum | reverse complement strand
GAAGATAGAACATGGAACATCGAAACATGGAACATGGAATCGTGGAACATAGAACATGGAACATCGAAACATGGAACACAGAACATGGAACATTGAAACATGGGGCACTCATGGAACATAGAACATCGAACACAGAACATGGAACATATAACATGGGACATCAAAACATGGAACATAGAACATGGAACATAGAACATGGACCATCGAAACATGGAATACAGAACATGGAACATTGAAACAGGGAACATCGAAACATGGAACATAGAACATCGAACACAGAACATGGAACATAGAACATGGGACATCGAAATAGGGAACATCGAACGTGGAACATAGAACATGGAACATAGAACATGGAACATAGAATATGGAATATAGAACATGTAAAATCGAATCATGGAACATAGAACATGGGACATAGAACATGGAACATAGAATATGGAACACAGATCATGGAACATAGTACATGGAACATTGAAACATGGAACACAGAACATGGAACATAGAACATGGAATATAGAACATGTAAAATCGAATCATGGAACATAGAACATGGGACATAGAACATGGAACATTGAAACATGGAACACAGAACATGGAACATAGAACATGGAACTTCAAAACATGGAACATCGAAACATGGAACATCGAAACATGGAACATGGAACATAGAACATGGAACATTGAAACATGGAATGTAGAAACATGGAACATAGAACATGGAACACTGAATCATGGAACATAGAACATGGAAAATTGAAACATAGAAAACAGAACATGGAACATAGAATGTGGAACATTGAAACATGGAACATAGAACATGGAACAAAGAACATGGAATATCGACCATGGATCATAGAACGTGGACCACAGAACATAGAAGATCGAAACATGGAACATAGAGCATGGAACATCGAAACAAGGAACATAGAACATGGAACATAGAACGTGCAAAATTGAAACATGGAACACAAAACATGGAATATAGAACATGCAACTCAAAACATGGAACATCGACACATGGAACATCAAAACATGGAATATAGAACATGGGACAGAGAACATGAAACATAGAACATGGAACATTGAAACATGGAACATTGAAACATGGACCACAGAACATGGAACATAGAACATGAAACACAACATGGAACATTGAATGTGGAACATCGACACATGGAACACAGAATATGGAACATAGAACATGGAACATTGAAACATTGAACATCAAAATATGGAACATAGAACATGGAACATTGAAACATGGAACACAGAACATGGAACATCGAAACATGGAACATCAAAACATGGAACATTGAAACATGGACCACAGAACATGGAACATAGAACATGGAACACAACATGGAACATTGAATGTGGAACATCGAAACATGGAGCATTGAACATGGAACATGGAACATCGACACATGGAACACAGAATATGGAACATAGAACATGGAACATTGAAACATTGAACATCAAAATATGGAACATAGAACATGGAACATTGAAACATGGAACACAGAACATGGAACATCAAAACATGGAACATAGAACATGGAATATGGAACAGAGAACATGGAACATAGTACATGGAACATTGAAACATGGAATGTAGAAACATTGAACATAGAACATGGAACACAGAACATGGAACATTGAAACATGGAACATTGAACATGGAACACAGAACATGGAACATAGAACATGGATCATAGAACGTGAACCACAGAACATAGAACATCGAAACATGGAACACAGAACATGGAACATAGAGCATGGAACATCGAAACATGGAGCACAGAACATGGAATATAGAACATGGAACTCAAAACATGGAACATCAACACATGGATCATCAAAACATGGAATATA
>NW_025173397.1:0-1875 GCF_004010195.1 Chiloscyllium plagiosum | reverse complement strand
AGATTAGATTACCTACAGTGTGGAAACAGACCCTCCGGCCCAACAAGTCCACACCGACCCTCCGAAGAGCAACCCACCCAGACCCATTCCCCAACATTTCCCTCTGACTAAAGCACCTAACACTACAGGCAATTTAGCATGGCCAATTCACCTGACCTGCACATCTTTGGACTGTGGGAGGAAACCGGAGCACCCGGAGGAAACCCACGCAGACACGGGGAGAACGTGCAAACTCCACACAGTCAGTCACCCGAGGCTGGAATCGAACCCAGGTCCCGTGAGGCTGCAGTGCTAACCACTGAGCCACCGTGTCACCCACAGTGTGAATCTAACAGCAAAGTTGGCAACTCAGTGTTACAGGTTAGTTAGCGTTTAGAAGTGATTAACTAACGCGAACAAGAAGTAATAATAAAGAATGGAATGAAGACAAGAGAGAAAAAGAATCTCAAGCCAGAAAATCAAAGAGTAGAATGAGTTTGGATGGAACCACATGATGAAAGAGACAAATAATTCTGATGGGAAAATGTAACAGTACTGGGACATGGGTCCTGGGCAGGACCAGCCTTTATTGCCCGTCCATATAGATCCCTTTGAGAAGGTTGAGGTGAACTGAGGCAGGGAGGGATACAGCAGAAATCAAAGTAGGATGAATGGATGGTGGTGCAGGAATGTAATAAGAAGCTGTCTTCAGATTGGTCAGCAATAGAGCAATCGAGCTGATGGTGGGAATTGGTATGAAGGCCTCAGCCTTTCCAGTTATCCGTACAGAGGACATTTCAGCTTGTCTACTACAATTTTAAGGACAGTCATAGAATCGTACAGTCCAGTACAGGTCCTTTGGCCCATCGAATCTATATAGCCAAAACTATACCGTCACCTACACTAGTCCCACTTCATCACATCATTGAGTGTGATGACAGTACACAGGGATAAGTTGAATTACATGCATCCAGGACTTTTAAACTGGGTGCACTGCAGAAAGCCAATGACAATACAATAGGTACATTAGAAATAGGAGGAGGCCACTCTGCCCCTCAATGTTGTCCTTCAATTCAATTAACTCATGGCTGAGCTGGGGTCTCAGCACTGTTCACCCTGTAATACCCTCTGTCAACACAACTAGTGGGTCTCTGTCACCCAGCACCTACTGAATTTTAGGAGCAAGACTTCCGGATTATCACACTCTTCAGAACATTCCAGAGCCACTGACAGCAGAAGCAGCATGGTGACTCAGTGGTTAGTGCTGCTATCTGACAGCGCCAGGACGGGGGGTTCGATCCCACCCTTGGGTGACTGTCTGTGTAGAGCCCCTCCTGTGTGGAGTGTGCACACTCTCTTTCTCTGTCTCTCTCCTTAAACCATTTCTTTAAGATTTGGCCAATCTTCAGGTCACATGTCCTGGTACTGCTTTGGGTGAATCAACATCTTAACATTTCTAAAACGCACTGGGGATATCTTATTGGGTTCTAGATGCGATTGAAATATATGTTGCTGATGTACAAGGTTTAACATTGAGATGCAAGGTCTATACTATGTCGAGGAGGTGGTTGTTGATGGTGTGTGCACTGACAGATGGTCCATTATTCCACTGTCAGCAGGTCATTCCAAATTGGAAGGGGAATTACAGTTAAACATAGAAGTCACTGTGTTTACCAACAGAGACTGGTGGAGAAACCATGTAGATCTGGCAGCTTTTGCAGGGAGACTAAAAGAGTTAACTTTTCAAATCCAGTATTGCTGTTCTTTGCAGTCATACACAGAGACAGGGTTTACGTGGAATCAAGCCTGCGCTTTCCATCGGGTTATAGAATCATAGAGAGTCAGAGAGTCCATTAGCACAGAGACAGGCCCTTTGGCCCAAACTGGTCCATGCTG
>NW_025173396.1:0-1874 GCF_004010195.1 Chiloscyllium plagiosum | reverse complement strand
GAGCTCCCTTATCACAGAGCTCCCTGATCTCAGAGCTCCCCGATCACAGAGCTCCCTGATCACAATGCTCCCTGATCACACAGTTCCCTAATCACAGAGCTCCCTGATCACAGAGATCACTGATCCCAGAGCTCCCTGATCACAGGGCGGACAGATCACAGAGCACCCTGATCACTAAGCTCCTTGATCACAGATCTCCCTGATCCCCACACTCCCTGATCACACAGCTCCCTAATCACAGAGTTTCCTGATCACAGAGATCCCCGATCACAGAGATCCCTGATCACAGAGCTCCCTGATCACTGAGGTCCCTGATCCCAGAGATCCCTGATCCCAGAGATCCCTGATCACAAATTCCCTGATCTCAGAGCTCCCTGATCCACGAGCTCGCTAATCACAGAGCTCCCTGATCTCAGAGCTCCCTGATCTCAGAGCTCCCTAATCACAGAGCTTCCTGATCTCAGAGCTTCTTGATCACAGAGCTTCCTGATCTCAGAGCTTCCTGATCTCAGAGCTCCCTAATCACAGAGCTCCCTGATCACAGAGCTCCCGAATCACAGAGCTCCCTGATCTCAGAGCACCCTGATCACAGAGCTCCCTGATTTCATAGCTCCCTGATTACAGAGCTCCCTAATCACAGAGCTTCCTGATCTCAGAGCCCCCTGATCTCAGAGCTCCCTGATCACAGCGCTCCCAAATCACAGAGCTCCCTGACCTCAGAGCTTCCTGATCTAGGAGCGTCCTGATCTCAGAGCTCCCTAATCACAGAGCTCCCTGATCACAAAGCTCCCTGATCACAGCACTCCCCGATCACAGAGCTCCCTGATCACAGGGCTCCCTGATCACAGAGCCTCCTAATCACAGAGCTCCCTGATCACAACCCTCCCCAATCACAGAGCTCCCTGATCACAGGGCTCCCTGATCACAGAGCTCCCTGATCTCAGAGTACCCTAATCACAGAGCTTCCTGATCTCAGAGCTTCCTGATCTCAGAGCTCCCTAATCACAGTGCTTCCTGATGTAGGAGCTTCCTGATCTCAGAGCTCCCTGATCACAGCACTCGTTGATCACACAGCTCGCTGATCGCAGAGCTCCCCGATCAAAGATTTCCCTGATCACAGAGCTCCCTGATCACTGTGCTCGGTGATCACATCGTTCCCTGATCCCAGAGCACCCTGATCACAGAGCTCCCTGATCACTGAGATCTCTGATCCCAGAGCTCCCTGATCACAGAGATCCCTGATCCCAGTGCTCCCTGATCACAGGGCTTTCTGATCACAGAGCTTCCTGATCATTGAGATCCTAGATCACAGATCTCCCTGATCCCCACACTCCCTGATCACACTGCTCCCTGATCAGAGATCTCCTCGATCATAGCGCTCCCTGATCACAGAGCTCCCTGATCTGACAGCTCCCTAATCACAGAGCTTCCTGATCACAGAGATCCCCGATCACTGAGATCCCTGATCACTGAGGTCCCTGATCCCAGAGATCCCTGATCACAGAGCTCCCTGATCTCAGAGGTCCCTGATCCCAGAGCTCCCTAATCATAGAGCTCCCTGATTTCAGAGCTCCCTGATCACAGAGCTTCATGATCTCAGAGCTTCCTGATCTCAGAGCTCCCTAATCACAGAGCTCCCTGATCTCAGAGCTCCCTGATCTCAGATCTCCCTGATCACAGAGCTCCCTGATCGCAGTGCTCCCTGATCACACAGCTCGCTGATCACAGAGCTCCCCGATCAAAGATTTCCCTGATCACAGAGCTCCCTGATCACAGAGCTGCCTGATCTCAGAGCACCCTAATCACAGAGCTCCCTGATCTCAGAGCTCCCTGATCACAGCGCTCCCTGATCTCAGAGCTTCCTGATCACAGAG
>NW_025173395.1:0-1874 GCF_004010195.1 Chiloscyllium plagiosum | reverse complement strand
CTGTGACACTCTCTGACTCTCTCTGAAACACACCGTGACACTCTCTGAGACACACTGTGACACTCTCTGACTCTCTCTAACACACACACACTGTGACACGCTCTGACGGACTGTGACGCACTGTGCCACACTCTTGACACTCGCTGAGACATACTGGGACACTCTCTGACAATTTGAGAAGCACTGGGACCCTCTCTGATCCTATCTGACACTCTCTGAGACACACTATGACACTCTCTGGAAGACTGTGACACTTCAAAGACAGACTGTGACATTTTCTGACTCCGTCTGACTCACTCTGAAATATACTGTAACCTTCTCTGACAGACTGTGACCCAGTATGACTCTCCCTGAGACAGACTGTGACACACTCTGAGACACACTGTGTTACAGTCTGACTATCTCGGACACTGTCTGAGGCACAGTATGACACACTACGACACGCTCTGACTCACACTGACACTCCCTGAGACACACTGTGACACTCTCTGAGAGTCTGGGACACTCTCCGACTCTCTGACATTTACTTAGACAAACTGTGACACGGTCTGACTCTCTCTGAAACACACTGTGACACTTTCTGACAGACTGTGACTCACTGTGACACGGTCTGACACTCTCTGAGACACACTGTGCCACTTCTGACTCTCTGACTCTCTGAGACACACTGTGACACTCTGTGACTCTCTCTGACATTCTGGAAAACACTGTGACACTCTGTCCCTCTCTGACACTCTCTGAGACACACTGTGACATTTATGACTCTGTCTCTCACACTCCTTGAGACACACTGTGACACTCTCTGACTCTCTCTGAGACAAACTGTGACTCTCTCTGACACTCTGAAATATACTGTGACACTCTCTCTCACATTCTGAGAAACACTGTAACACTCTGACAGACTGTGACAGACTGTGACACACTGTGACACACGATGACACTCTCTGACCTACTGTGACACTCTCTGACACTGGGTGACATTTTCTGAGACTCGGTGACACTCTCTGAGACACACTGTGGCACTCTGACACTCTCTCTCTGATACTATCTTAGACACACTGTGACACTCTCTGACTCTCTCTGAGGCACACTGTGATATGCTCTTACAGACGCTGACACACTGTGACAATTTCTGACACTCTCTGAGACACATTATGACACGCTCTGACACGCTGTGACACTCTCTGACTCTCTCTGAAACACACTGTGACACTCTCTGAGAAACTGTGACACACTGTGACACTCTCTGAGGCACACTGGGACCCTCTCTGACAATTTGAGATGCACTGTGACACTCTCTGACAGAAAGTGATACACTGTGACCCATTCTGCACTCTATAACACACACTGTGACACTCTCTGACATTCTTTGAAACACACTGTGATATGCACTGTCAAACTGTGACAGACTGTGACACACTCTGACACTCTCTGTGACTCACCGGGACCCACTCTGACAATTTGAGACACACTGTGACACTCTCTGACACTCTCTGAAACATACTGTGACAATCTCTGACAGACTGTGACACACTGTGACACTGTCTGAGACACAATGTGACACTCTCTGACGGACTGTAACACACCGTGACACTCTCTGAGACACAATGTGACACTCTCTGACAAACTGTAACACTCTGACTCTCTCTGAGACTCTCTTAGACACACTGACACACTCTCTGAGACGCACTGTGACACTGTATGATCTTATCTGACACACTTTGAGACACAGTGTCACACTCTCTGACAGACTGTGACACACTGTGACCCTTTGAGCTGCACTGTGACACTCTATGGTCCTATCTGACACTCTCTGAGTCATTCTGTGACACTCTCTGATACTATCTGACACCCTCTGAGACACATTGTGAACT
>NW_025173394.1:0-1874 GCF_004010195.1 Chiloscyllium plagiosum | reverse complement strand
CTCACATTGTGCTTCCACAGTACCTCAGAGAGTGCTTTCTCAGTACCTCAGATATTTCTCCCTCAGTTGCTCAGATCGTACACCCTTAATAACTCAGTAAGTGTTCCCATCAGTACCTCAGATAGTACTCCCTTAATACCTCAGAAAGTGCTCCCTCAATACCTCAGTTAGTGCTCCCTCAGTACCTCAGATAGTTCTCCCTCAGTACCTCAGATAGTACTCCGTTAATACCTCAGAAAGTGAATCCTCAGTACCTCAGATAGTGCTTCCTCAGTACCTCAGATAGTGCTCCTGCAATACCGGAGATAGTGCTCCCTCAGTTCCTCAGAAGGTACTCCCTCAGGACATCAAAAAGTGCTCCCAAATACCTCAGATAGTGCTCCCTAGTACCTCAGACAGTGCTCCCTCAATACCTCAGAAAGTGCACCCTCAGTACCTCAGACAGTGCTCACTCAATACTCTGAAAGTGCTCCCTCAATACCTCAGAAAGTGCTTCTTCAGTACCTCAGACAGTGCTCCGTAATAGCTCAAAAGGTGCTCTCTCAGTACCTCAGAAATTACTCCCTCAGTTCATCAGAAAGTGCGCCCTCAACTCCTCTGAAAGTGCTCCCTCAATACCTCAGATAGTTCTCCCTCAATACCTCAGATATGTCTCCCTCAATGTCTCAGAAAGTGTTCCCTCAATACCTCAGATAGTGCTCCCTCAATACTACAGATACTTCTCCCTCAGTACCTCAGATAGTTTCCCTCAGTAGCTCAGATATTGCTCCCTCAATTCCTCAGATACTGCTCCCTCAATTCCTCAGAAAGTGCTCACTCAGTACTTCAGAAAGTGTTTCCTCAGTACCTTAGAAACTGCTCACTCAATACCTCAGATATTTCTCCCTCAGTACATCAGAATGTGCTCCCTCAATACCTCAGAAAGTGCTCCCTCAGTACCTCAGAAAGTGCTCCCTCAATAACTCAGAAATTTCTCCCTCAATAGCTCAGATAATTCTCCCTCAGGACCTCAGATAATGCTCTCTCAATTCCTCAGATAGTGCTCCTTCAATACCTCAGATAGTGCTTCCTCAGTACCTCCGACAGTTCTCCCTCAGTACCTCAGACAGTGCTCCCTCAAAAGCTCAGAATATGCTGTCTCAGTACCTTAAAAAGTGCACCCTCAGTACCTGAGAATGTGCTCCCTCAATAGCTCAGAAAGTGCTCCCTCAATACCTCAGATATTTCCCCGTCAGTACATCAGAAGATGCTCCCTCAATATCTCAAAATGTGCTCCCTCAGTACCTCAGATAGTGCTACCTCAATAACTCAGAAAGTGCTCCCTCAGTATCTCAGACAGTGCTTCCACAGTACCTCAGAGAGTGCTTTCTCAGTACCTCAGATATTTCTCCCTCAGTTCCACAGATAGTACACCCTTAATAACTCAGAAAGTGTTCCCTCAGTACCTCAGATAGTACTCCCTTAATACCTCAGAAAGTGCTCCCTCAATACCTCAGTTAGTGCTCCCTCAGTACCTCAGATAGTGCTTCCTCAGTACCTCAGATAGTGCTTCCTCAGTACCTCAGATAGTGCTACCGCAATACCTGAGATAGTGCTCCCTCAGTACCTCAGAAAGTGCTCCCTCAGGACCTCAAAAGGTGCTCCCTCAGAACCTCAGAAAGTGCACCCTCAGTACCTCAGACAGTGCTCACTCAATACCTCTGAAAGTGCTCCCTCAATACCTCAGACAGTGCTCACTCAATACCTCTGAAAGTGCACCCTCAGTACCTCAGACAGTGCTCACTCAATACCTCTGAAAGTGCTCCCTCAATACCTCAGAAAGTGCTCCCTAGTACCTCAGACTGTGCTCCCTCAATACCTCAGAAAGTGCACCC
>NW_025173393.1:0-1874 GCF_004010195.1 Chiloscyllium plagiosum | reverse complement strand
AATCCCTCCCTCCCTCTATCCTGTATCCCTTGCTCCATCCTTGGTCCCATTCTCTTTACCCATCTTCCGTTCCACCCTGCTGCACTGCCTTCACTTTCTTTCCCATTCCCTCCATCCTGTATCCCCTCTCCCTCTTCTGCCTTTTCTACTCCCTCTCCATTTCTCCCTGCCTTTTTCCTGCGGTTGCCCCATTCTTGCTCGCCTCACCTCCTCCCATGACCCCACCTCTCTTTTCATTCATTCATTGAAACAGAGAGCTGTGTGGGCTCCCATCACCCTTGAATTTTGACTTATTTCTTGCAAGTTGATGTAAAGCTGTTTGGTGGTTTTCACCTTCTCAATCCGTGCCCTCTATCTCTTCCCTGTCACTGTCACCTTACCCTGCTCACACTCTTCTTACCCTTACTAACTTGCACCCTCTCCCCCCTCTCTCACTCTGTATATAAGTTGCAAAATAATATGAACGATGTATCAATTCATTTGTAAACCTGATTGTTTAAGATAGCTATCCCTAACACTTTCTCAGGGAGTTAAATCAATGTTTACCTGACAATCCTCCTGCAACTCTGCACTTTGATCTTGTTAGATTTTGTTAACTTTCTATTGAAATTGAGTTAATTATTTCCCATTATATAGTGAATGCTTTTCAATTATTAACACAGTTTTGGAATTGAGTGAACGCGCAATTACTGATATGGTGTAGAATTAATTTAACATATTTCTGAGGCTCTGATTGCTTTGAAATTTAAAACCTGAAAGAGCCTATGATTGCTTCTATGAAATCATTCAATTTCAGCGAGGTAAAGGGCAGATAGTTACCGGGAATGACTTGGCCTTTAAAAAGGTAGCTGTTAAAGAAAGGTTACAATCTCATTGTGAAATTGTCGACTCTTGTTACAAATCTTTTGTCTTTGTGATGAAACTGCTGAAGATAGGGACCCACCTTTTCCCTGTTGTTGGGCATGAAGTGAAGCTGGGCAGGATTCAAAATCCAGACCCTTAGCTTCTTTGAACAAAAAAAACCCCAAGGATACTGGAAACCTGGATCAATCAGAAATTGCTGGAGAAACTCAGCAGGATGTGGAAGCATCTGTGGAGAGAAGGCAATTAATATTTTGAATCTATTGAACTGAAAGGTTATGAGGAAGGGAGACTGGACTTGAGCTCTGCTTTCTCTCCATAGATGCTGCCAGACTGCTGAGTTTCTCCAGCAATTGCAGTTTTTGTTTCAGCTTCTTTATCCGTCATAGAGTAAGACATCCAGCCATTTAACATCAAGAGGAGAGGATAATTTCTTGCCTCAGGGGTGGTGAATCGTTGGAAATCTGTACACCAGAGGACTGCAGAAGTCAATCTTTCAACATATTCATGATTGACATCAAGGGGTTTTGGGTACTTGGGTTTTTAAGGGGTGTGGGGAGAGTCTGGGTGGATTGCGGTGCCGAAGAAGATCAATGTTGAACTTGTTGAATGATGAGGGGGGCTTGAAGGGCCGAATGGCCTATTCCAGTTGCAATCTCTTCTGGACTGTATTCCTGGGCCCAGTGTAGTGTCTGCAAACCCCAGCGGTGTTGGAAAGGAATCATTCCTAACATGAAGGTGTTCATTTTGTAAAACAAGATTTCAAAGTTTTGGATAGATTGGAATGGAATTGTGTCAGCAACACTGCAGCAAAATAGCAGCTTCCTGTTTGGTTTCTTTACATTTCAAATGTACTGACTTCAGGAAACAGTAAGGAAAAATATCATTGAATAGGATGAAGACCAATTGACCAAAAGAAATAGAAACAGGAGGAGGCTATTCAGCCCCTTGAGCTGGTTCTGCCATTTAATAGGATCATGAGACAAAAAAACTGCAGATGCTGGAATCCAAAG
>NW_025173392.1:0-1874 GCF_004010195.1 Chiloscyllium plagiosum | reverse complement strand
ATCAGGAAACATCAGCTTATAGTCCAACAGGTTCATTTGGAGGCACGAGCTTTCGAAGCGCTGCGTCTTCACCAGGTGGTTGTGCGCTTTGATGAAGCGCTTCGAAAGCTGGTGCCACCGAATAAACCTTTTGGAGTATAATCTGGTGTTATGCAATTTTTAGCTTTGTCCACCCCAGTCCAACACGAACACTTCCGAATCACAAATATTAAGAGACACAGCACTGATCCCCGTGGTACACCACTGGACACTAGCCTCCAATCGCACAAACAACCTTCTACCACCACCGTCTGTCTCCTACCACTAAGTTGATTTGGTTGCAACTTGGCAAGTCACCAATGAGTCCTACCTGTTCCCTGGTTATACTACTCCATTGGACACACTTGGAGAATATCTGGAGATTCTCACTAATCTTGCCAGCCAGTAGGTTTCCATGCCCCTGTGTTAGTTAGTCCCCTCCAGGTGAAAAATTTTCTCCTTATTGCAGTCTTAACTGGCCTGTCCCAGATCCTGCCATTATTTGCTTTGACTTTGGAATAGACAGCGAGGGAAACGTTTTGTTAATTCCCAACTTGTCATATGTTTTGTGAATTTTCTAAATTTCACTGTGACCCACCTCTCATTCTTTGAAACTCTTGAGAACACAGACCGAGTTTCCTCATCAGGCAATCTCACCACCAGAGAGATTAATCTGAAGAATGTCCACTGCACTTCCTCTGTGGTCAGTATATTCTTTCTGAGATTCGGTCACCAAAACTGTACACAATACTCCAGATACAGTCCCAAAAACACGCTGTGAAACTACTTAAACATGACTTTACATCAATGTTCTGACTCTCTTATGTGAAGGCGAACCAAACTTTAACTTTCCAATTACATATATTCCAAATACCCTTCACATTCATTGCATTTACGAACTCACTGAGATCATATCGAAACCCTTCCGAAAATCCAATATAAGCCACTTCTACTGGTTTCACATTATTTATGCTGTCAGGAACAACTTCGAACAATTCCGAAGTTTATCAAGTATGATTTATCTATCAGAAATGCATGCTGATTCTCTTCATTGTTGCTGTTAATTTCTAAATAGCAAATGTCATCCTGTGTAATAGATTCCAACAGTTTCCCTACAAATGTCAAGTTAACTGTCAGTTCTCCACACTATGTCTTTTTCCCTTTATCTGTTTGGATCCCTTCCATTCATCTATAGTGCTTGATTCACGTTTATCCACAATAGTTTCCGGTCTCTGCAGAATGTACAGGAAAATAAAACACAGTCATTGACAGTGCAATTCATACTACTATTGGTGATTTATTTCCGACATTTTGATAGGAAGTACATCTGTTTCGTCAGACTTAGCAATGCTCAATCCAGCTCCATGTTCAAGTACTACCTTGTTACTGATATGAATTGACTCTATGTCTTCAGCTGCAAGAGTCCGATATGATCACTTGGTATTACTGGATGATTTTCGGAATCTTCCTCTATGAAGACAGATGCAAAGTAACTGGTTGTTTTCTTGGTCATTTCCCTGTTCTCCACAATGACCTCTCCTCTCCCGATTACAAATTTCCACATTTGACCTTGCTTTTATTTTGTTTCCTTTGAAATATAGATCGTAGACTGATGCAGTCTTTGTGTTCCTGTTTGTTAGCGAGCATGTTCTCTATTTGATTTCCTTTTCACTTTCATGGCCTTCCTTTTTTGTATAGTTAATTTCTGAGAATTCTCGGGTTTCCACAATAGCTGGAATTCTTCTGAAGTCACTTCCTACGATTAACATATTTTCTAATTTGTTTTGGAAACCATCATTGAGTCACTTTCTCACTCTTTGGTGTCTGTACCTGAAATCAATAGACGTATGTTTCAG
>NW_025173391.1:0-1874 GCF_004010195.1 Chiloscyllium plagiosum | reverse complement strand
TAAGGCAATTGGCTATCCCTCCTTTAATCCCCCCGCGATGGCACATGAACTCGCTGGAGCCTCCGCAGATGGGAACCGCGGGTAAAGCCCTTCTCACACTGGGAGCAGGTGAACTGCCTCTCCCCAGTGTGCACCTGCCGGTGGGCCAGCAGGATGGAGTCCTGGGTAAAGCCCTTCCCACACTCGGGGCAGCTGAAGGGCCTTTCCTTGGTGTGGACCCGCTGGTGCCTCACCAGGTCGGAGGCATAGCTGAAGTCCTTTCCGCACTCGGGGCAGGTGAATGGCCTCTCCCCAGTATGACTGCGCTGATGAGTCTCCAGGATAGAAGGGACATGGAAGCCTTTTCCGCAGACGCCACACTTCCACGGTTTCTGCACGGGGCGGGATCCATTGGGTTTCTCCATGGCCGAAGCTTCAGCTGCAGACAAACGCATGTACAGCCCCTCCCTGCCGTGAATTCCTCTTTCCAGGCCGTATAACTGCTTCAGGTTCCACAATCAGTGCGCTGCAACAGTAGGGGCTCTCATCCAGTCCCATTGATACTGAAGACGTGCTCCAACAGGAACCAAAAGGCTTTGCTCCTTCTCACAGAATCACAGTCAGAAATTGTTGCAGTCCTGATGGATTGAGTGACTGTCGGACATTGATGTCGAAGTGAGGACTGCAGAAGCTGGAGAGTCAGAGTTGAACAGTGCGGCGCTGGAAAAGTACAACAGGCAGCATCCGATGAGCAGGAAAGTTGATGTTTCGGGCATCAGCCCTTCATCTGTTGATTTTGAAACTTTCGTCTTCAGATCATCAAATGCTTTGTAAAAAGAGATTACAAAAGTCATGACTGTCAGTGCAAGGTAGAAATTCAGAACAAGGAATTCTACTTTCTGCAGAACATTCTCTTCTTTTGTTATTCCACATCTGAAAATTGAAAGCACCATCCCTCTCTCTCTCTCCCCTTCTGTTCTCACACCGCTCTAACTAATTCTCCTGAAGGTGTTGATTCAGGATCTTACAGGGGCAGAACAGCAAAAATTTTAAGACTGACATCTCTCTGAAGTTTGGATAACTCCACTGCTGAGAGTGAGCAGGTCTGATTTTGTGAAGCTCAAAAAATAGTGTCAGTTCAGGGTGAACCTGCAATGCAAGTTCTTGAGGATCAACCAGACATGAAGTGGTTAACATCCCTGGAAAGGACAGAGCAAAATGAGACATCAAAGGTATTAACACTGACACCAGGGAGAAACTGAACATACAGATGTGGCAAGCCAGAGTCAGAGATATACAGCATGGAAACAGTCCAACTCGTCGATGCCAACCAGATATTCTAAATTAATCTAGACCCATTTGCCAGCATTTGGCCCATATCCCTCTCAACCCTTCCATTTTATAGTTCCATCCAGGTGCCTTTCAAATGTCATAATTGTACAAGCATCCACCATTTCCTCTGGCAGCTCATTCCTTACACGCACCACTCTCTTAATGAAAGAGTGAATTTAGCACAGTGAATCCATCTTACCTATAGTGCCCAGGGGTGTGTAGGTTCAGTTAGCACAGCCAATCCATGCTAAACTGCACATCCCTGGGCACCATGGGTAAATTAGCACAGCCAATCCACCCTAACCTGCACATCCCTTGACGATATGGGTAACTGAACACTGCCAATCCACCTGAACCCATCCAAAACAGAACACTATGGGTCATTTAAAATGGCGAATCCACCCCAACCTGGACAAAGTTACATATAACATAATGAAAAGTTACAGTCCAACAAATTTATTTCGAAGCACTGGCTTTCGGAGTGCTGCGTCTTATTCAGTTGGTTGTGGAGTACAAGATCATAAGACACAGAATTTATGGAAAAACATTACAGTATCCTGCCA
>NW_025173390.1:1239-1874 GCF_004010195.1 Chiloscyllium plagiosum | reverse complement strand
CCTCCTGTATTATAGAAAACAAAGCAGCTGGAGTAGTGACTCTGCTTCCTTTGGATGACAGAAAACAAAGGAGCTGGAGCAGCGTCACTGCTTCCTCCTGTATTAGAGAACATAAAGGAGCTGGAGCAGCGTATCTGCTTTCTCCTGTATTATAGAAAATGAAGGAGCTGGAGCAGCACCTCTGCTTCCGCCTGTATTATAGTAAATAAAGGAGTTGGAGCAGCGTCTCTGCTTCCACCTGTGTTATAGAAAATAAAGCAGTTGCAGCAGCGTCTCTGCTTCCTCCTGTATTATAGAAAATAAAGGAGCTGGAGCAACGTCACTGCTTCCTCCTGTATTATAGAAAATAAAGGAACTGGAGCAGCGTCGCTGCTTCCAGCTGTATTATACAAAATAAAGGAGTTGGAGCAGCGTCTCTGCTTCCAACTGTGTTATAGAAAATAAAGGTGCTGGAGCAGCGTCTCTGCTTCCTCCTGTAT
Organism: Chiloscyllium plagiosum; assembly: GCF_004010195.1. Taxonomy (NCBI): domain Eukaryota; kingdom Metazoa; phylum Chordata; class Chondrichthyes; order Orectolobiformes; family Hemiscylliidae; genus Chiloscyllium; species Chiloscyllium plagiosum. The sequence goes on along the minus strand of NW_025173390.1, from coordinate 1,395 downwards.
TATAGAAAATAATGGAACTCGAGAAGCGTCTCTGCTTCCTCCTGTTTTATAGAAAATTAAGGAGATCGAGAAACGTCTCTGATTCCACCTGTATATAACAAAAGATGGAGCTCGAGAAGCGTCTCTGCTTCCTCCTGTATTATAGAAAATAAAGGA
>NW_025173390.1:0-1229 GCF_004010195.1 Chiloscyllium plagiosum | reverse complement strand
GTATGATAGAAAATAAAGGAGCTGGAGCAGCGTCTCTGCTTCCTCCTGTATAATAAAAAATAATGGAACTCGAGAAGCGTCTTTGCTTCCTCCTGTATTATAGAAAATAAAGGAGCTGGAGCAGCGTCACTGCTGCCTCCTGTTTTATAGAAAATTAAGGAGATCGAGAAACGTCTCTGATTCCTCCTGTATATAACAAAAGATGGAGCTCGAGAAGCGTCTCTGCTTCCTCCTGTATTATAGAAAATAATGGAGCTCGAGAAATGTTTCTGCGACCTCCTGCATTATAGAAAATAAAGAAGATTGAGAGGAGTCTCAGGTTCCTACTGTATTCTCGACAATAATGGAGCTGGAGCAGCGTCACTGCTTCCTCCTGTATTATAGAAAACAAAGCAGCTGCAGCAGTGACTCTGCTTATTCCCGGATGATAGAAAATAAAGGAGTTGGTGCAGATAATGAAGGAATTAATAAAGGTATTACAGATAATAAAGGAATTGAAGCAGTGTCACTGCTTCCACCTGTGTTATAGAAAATAAAGGAGCTGGAGCAGCGTCACTGCTTCCTCCTGTATTATAGAAAACAATGCAGCTGGAGCAGAGACTCTGCTTATTCCTGGATGGCAGAAAATAAAGGAGTTGGAACACCGTCACTGCTTCCTCTTGTTTTATAGAAAATAAAGGAGCTAGAGCAGCGTCACTGCTTCCTCTTGTTTTATAGAAAATAAAGGAGCTGGCGCAGCACCTCTGCTTCCGCCTGTATTATAGAAAATACAGGAGTTGGAGCAGCGTCACTGCTTCATCCTATATTATAGAAAATAAAGGAGCTGGAGCAGCGTCACTGCTTCCTCTAGTATTATAGAAAAGAAAGGAGTTGGAGCAGCGTCACTGCTTCCTCTTGTTTTCTAGAAAATAAAGGAGCTGGAGCAGCGTCACTGCTTCCTCCTGTATTATAGTAAATAAAGAAGCTGGAGCAGCGTCAATGCTTCCTCCTGTAATATACAAAATAAAGGAGCTGGAGCAGCGTCACTGCTTCCTCCTGTATTATAGAAAATAAAGGAGATGGTGTAGCCTCTCTAATTCCTCCTGTATTATGTAAAACAAAGGAGCTAGTGCACCGTCCCTGCTTCCTCCTGTCTTATAGAAAATAAATGAGCTGGAGCTGCGTCACTGCATCCTACCGTACGATAGAAAATAAAGGAGCAGGAGCATCGTCACTGCTTCCTCCTGTAT
>NW_025173389.1:0-1874 GCF_004010195.1 Chiloscyllium plagiosum | reverse complement strand
ACCACCAACCTGGACTATATCAGGTCTGGTTGAACATTCCCCTGATTGCATGACTCCATCCCTGTTAACTGCTCCATTTTGGAATGATTTGCAATTTATAATTTGAAGGTATGTTTATACGTGTCTGCATAATTTTGTACAATAAATTCATGTCTTTATAGTACCTGTGTTAAAATGAATATGTCATTTTCTAAAACTGAATTCTTATTTTTATTCTCTCATCCATTAGCTACCCTCTAATAAACTCTCGTCACGGTCTTATATGGTTCAATATAAACATCTCTCGTTCTCAGGCCTGACGTGCTCTGACTTTGTACAGGCCATGAGGGGCATGGACACGGGAAACAGCCAAGGTTATTTTCCAAGGCAAGAGGAGTCCAAACCAGAGGGTAATGATTTAAAGTGAGGGGGAAAGATGAAAAAGATACCTTTTTTTTTACACAGAGGGTCATGCGTCTATGGAATGAGCTAGCAGCTAAAATGGTGGAGGCTGGTACAATTACAACAATTAAGAGACAATGGATGGGTGTATGAATAAGAAGGGTTTAGGTGGTTATGGATCTAATGTTGGCAAATGGTACTATATCAGATATACTTTACTATATCAGATATAGTATACTATATCTGGTAGGTGCAGATGAGCTGGACTGAAGAGTCTGTTTCCATGTTGTATGACACTATGATTCCATCTGGCCTTCATTCTAGCAAAGAGTAAAGTGGAACATCTGTGAAAAGCTTCGAAGACAATTGCATATTTTTCTTTCAATTTCGGGGTTCATTACTACACACAATATATTCGATGTAGTCTCAGCATTGCCATATACAGATGCAGTAAAACATCCCGATGATTATACCCAATAGCCTTTGCATGAAACAGTGTTATTCACTACACTTTCCTAATCACTTGCTGAATCTGCTGACTCGATTTATGTGGCTCATGTACCGGGATACACAAATCCCTCTGTACCAATGATTTCATCAATGTTTCTCCATTTAAGTAGATTACTGTTATTTTGTCTGTTCAACGCAACACTGACTTCCCTTAATCCACATTGTACTGTTTTGTGCTAAAGGTTTGCTCACTAACCTGCCCTGTCTGTATCCCATTGCAGAGTCTCCATGTCCAGATAAATGGCTATCTTGGTGAATGAGCTAATTGAGCTCCAAGCCAATCAGTCCTCTCATCCAAGTCATTGGTATAGATTGTAAATAGTTGATAATGTCACACTGATCCCTGAGACACTCCATCAAGTTACAACTTTACAACCTTAAAATAAACATTTATCCCGAATGTTTATTCCCTGATAGTTTAACGGGTTTAACCTTTGCTGGGCAGCAGGCTAGAAAGGTTGGATGGCCTCATCTTATGCTGTGTAATATACTTAGCGGGCTGAATGACTTCAATCTATTCCTGCATAAATCCTTAGAGGGCAGAATGGTCTCCTCCTGTCTCTTTATAATGATGCTGACTGGCTGAATGGGATCTTCTTTTACGTCTGTTATATTACAGAGTGCTTGAGAGAACAACACATGGAGCAACAGCTGGCCATTCAGCTCCTCGCGCCTGCTGCACCATTCAGAATGTGCATTGTTGATGTGATTGTAACTAACCATCCCTTTCCTGTGTGTTCCCAGTAAACATGGATTATCTTGTTCATCAAAGATCTATGGAACTCAGCCTTGAGTGTTTTCAGTAACCCAGTCTTCACTGCTCCTTGGGCACAAGAACATCACAGATCACACAACCCGAAAGAGAAACAAACATCCCAGTCTCAGGCAGAAATGGGAATGCCCTTATTCTAAAAATGTGTTCCCCTCAAACCAATCACCACTCTTTTGACATATAAGGAGTCGACAATTAGAGACAGATATCA
>NW_025173388.1:0-1874 GCF_004010195.1 Chiloscyllium plagiosum | reverse complement strand
AGACAGGCTGCAACTACCAACAGCCAGTTAGCAGTGAACCCGGCAGTTGAAAACCTATCACATACAACCGAATTTGGTTGGAATGTCATCGTCAGGGGGAACGGAAATGTCGAGATGTGTAACAGATTCAATAACGCATTATACTCTGAAATGGAGGGTTCTACATGCTCCCAGCACCTGCAGTCATGGACATCTAAGGACTGCCCTGCCATCAACATGTCAATGCCTTTTTCGGCCCGATTACTCAGCGTGATCTGGCCTGATTGACCCATTGGTGAATGGTGGAAATTCATTCAGATGGGTAAGAATACCCTTGAGTATAAGAATTGAGACCAAGCCACGCTCTCGGCGGTCAATCAAGAATAAACGTTAGCAAGGCCAATTCACTTAAACAGCATATCTTTGGCCTGTTGGACGAAACTGGGACCATCCGGAAAAGACCCGGAAAAGACCCATGCAGAAATGGGACAATGTGCCAGGCAAATGGTCCCCCGAGACTGTTATCAAATCTTGTTCCATGGCACTTGGATAGTTCGCTCCGTTTTCAGTTCCATTGCATTCTGTTCAAGTGTACTATTACGGATGCACTCGACAAACCTATCCACAAGACTGCCCGGACAGCGCCGGTTCGAACAGTCAATCTGAGATTAAAATCCCCCTGATAATTGTCATGCACTTTGTACAGGCATTATTTATTTATTTATTTATTGCCACGCCAATGTGATGTTATTATTTGGTGTCGTTTTGACTATGCGGACAAGTGAAATTTTATGTCTTTGAATTTTTAATTTCCACCGAAATGGATAATTTATTATGATGTCGTTCATGAAGAACAGAGCTACACCACTTCCCTGACCTTCCTGTGTGTCCTTCCGAATACTCTGAACGCTTGGAGATGCAACTCTCCATCGTGACCATCCTGTAACCATGTCTCCGTAATGGCAACTAAATTATTTTCATTCGCGATGAGTTATGCTGTTAACTCATTAATCTTATTACGAATTCAGATAAAGTGCCTAATGGTAGTATTCATACCCTCATGATTTCCAAAATATCTCATAATATTTCCTGAGTTTTCCATCCCTTTTTACTTCTTTCATAGTTTGAATTGTACTCGAACACTCTTGCATATATGCAAATCGGCTGCTTATCTTTTTTTTTATTGTCATACTTCCTGTTGTTTTCCCTTTCCCTCGCCCCTCCCCGTTGTCCCTATTTTAAAGTACGTGTGAGCACTCTATTTATACTTCCGTGTGAATGCAGGTTCCAGATCGGTTCAGATGTAGACTGTCCCATCAGTACAGATCTCCCCTGGTTCCAAAATTGATGCCAATGCCTATGAAATGGAATTCTTGACATTTGACACCAGGACATGATATGCCAATGGTCAGTTTTTTGTAATATCGAACATGTTTTATCTATTTGACTGTATTTGTGTCATCAGCTTGGACGTCTCCTTTTTTGCACAAATATAACTCGGATTAATTCCCACTTGGAGTACTGTGGTCAGATGTAATCAGCACACCTTGGGAAGCATATACTGAACTTGGGCAAAGTACGATGTTCTCTTCTGTGTATGTCAACAACACCCAACGAACTGTTCAAATCATTAATTCCATTAGTTGGTGCATACCCTTGTCAACCTGAACATTGCAAAGGCACAGCTGAATCATTTTTTTTTTAAAGCTAGAAGCATCCAAAGCCTTGGGAAGGAATGTAGCATAACTTAACGACACTATTTCTTGGACTTCAGGACTGATGTTATTCAGAAGATTACAGAAATTATGTCGTGCTTTGTGGAGAACTTCGAATGCTGTGGTGTCATCTGATCGAAATTATGAATCAAATAGAATATTTAAAGAGATGGCATATCT
>NW_025173387.1:0-1874 GCF_004010195.1 Chiloscyllium plagiosum | reverse complement strand
ACCTGTGTGAGTGTGGGAATGTGTGCCTGTTTGCATTTTTGTACATGGTTGAGTGTGTGAATGTGTGCCTGTTTGTTATTTTGTACATTTGAGAGTGTGTGAATGTGTGTCTGTTTATGTTTTAGTGCATGTGCGAATGTGTGAATATGTGCCTGTGATTTTGTACATGTGTGAGTGTGTGAATGTGTCTCTGTCTGTGTTTTTGTATGTGTGAATGCGTGAATATCTGTCTGTTTGTGTTCATGTACATGTGTGAATGTGTGAATGTGTGAATGTGGGTCTGTTTGTGTTTTTGTACACGTATGAGTGTGTGAATGTGTGTCAGTTTGTATTTTTGTACATTTGTGAGTGCGTGAATGTGTGTATGTTAGTGTTTTTGTACATGGGTGAGTGTGTGAATGTGTATCTGTTTGTGTTTTTGTACATGTGTGAATGTGTGATTGTGTGTCTGTTTATGTTCTGTACACGTGTGAGTGTGTGAATGTGTGTGTATTTGTGTTTTGTAAATATGTGAGTGTGTGAATGTGTGTCTGCTTGTGTTTTTGTAAATGTGTGAGTGTGTGAATGTGTGTCTATTTGTGTTTTGTAAATATGTGAGTGTATGAATGTGTGCCTGTTTGTGATTTTGTACATTTGAGAGTGTGTGAATGCTTTTCTGTTTGTGTTTTCTACATGTGTGAGTGTGTAAATGTGTGTGTATTTGTGTTTTTGTACATTTGTAAGTGTGTGAATGTATGTCTGTTTGTGTTTTTGTCATGTGATTGTGTGAATGTCTGTCTGTTTGTGCTTTTGTACATGTGTGATTGTGTGAATGTCTGTCTGATTGTGTTTTTGTACATTTGTGAGTGCATGAATATGTGTCTGAGTTTTTGTACATGTGTGAGTGCGTGAATGTGTGTCTGTTTGGGTTTTTGTACATGTGTGAGTGTGTGAATGTGTGTCTTTGTTTTTGTACATTTGTGAGTGTATGAATGTGAGTCAATTTGTGTTTTTTGTCCAGGTGTGAGTGTGTAAATGTGTGTCTGATTGTGTTTTTGTACATTTGTGAGTGTGTGAATGTGTGTATTTGTGTTTTATACATGTGTGAGTGTGTGAATTTGTGTCTGTTTGTGTTTTTGTACATTTGTGAGTGTGTGAATGTGTGTCTCTGTGTGTTTTGTACATGTGTGAGTGTATGAATGTGTGTCTGTTTGTGTTTTTGTACGTGTGAGATCATGAACGTATGTTTGTGTTTTTGTACATGTGTGAGTGTGTGAATGTGTGTCTGTTAGTGGTTTGTAAATGTGTGATTGTGTGAATGTGTGACTGTTAGTGTTTTTGTACATTTGTGAGTGTGTGAATGTGTGCCTGTTTGTCTTTTTGTACATGTGTGAGTGTGTGAATGTGTGTCTGTTAGTGTTTTCGTACATGGGTGAGTGTGTCAATGTGTGTCTATTTGTGTTTTGTAAATACGTGAGTGTGTGAATGTGTGTCTGCTTGCGTTCATGTACATGTGTGAATGTGTGAATGTGTGTCTGTTTTGTTTTTGTACCTGTGTGAATGCCTGAATATCTGTCTGGTTGTGTTTAGGTACATGTGTGAGTGTGTGAATGTGTGTCTGTTTGTGTTTTCTACGTGTGTGTGTGAATATGTGTGTATTTGTGTTTTTGTACATGTATGAGTGTGTTAATGTGTGTCTGTTTGTGTTTTCGACATGTGTGAGTGTGTAAATGTGTGTGTATTTGTGTTTTGTAAATATGTGAGTGTGTGAATGTTTGTCTATTTGTGTTTTTGTACATTTGTGAGTGTGTGAATGTGTGCCTGTTTGTGTTTTTGTACATGTGTGAGAATGTGCATGCGTCTGTTTGTATATTTGTATATTTGTGAGTGTGTGA
>NW_025173386.1:0-1874 GCF_004010195.1 Chiloscyllium plagiosum | reverse complement strand
GTGACGGTCTTCAAGATGCTGGATTTGGTAGAACGATTAATTAGTATGCCCACTCCCCTCCCTCCACAGCCGAATCATCACTGGACAAGACAAAACCCTAGGATCTAAATAACATACCTACATACACACACACACACAATCCTACCCAATGACTGCATGTGACCACATGTGACGTGCAATTACCTCAAATCACAATTATAAAACATAACCATAGACGTTTACACAGGCTCTCGTACACAATATTGCCTGTGACCTTCTACAGCGCTGTAAAGTGCTGCAAATCCCATGATGACAGTATTTCATATCCAATGTGTTAAATAACATTGTATATTTTATAAAAAAAGATATCTATACATTATACACAATTGAATATCGGAACAGTTCAGTCAGATGGTACAGCCTGCCCTCCTACATAGATCATAGAAGGTGTATGGAGGATAAGATAGGATTCTAATAGAAATTATGTTTGTTTTAGGAATGGGAGTGATTGTGGCTCCGGCTAATGGTGATCCGCCTTATCCCCCGGGTTCCCCCTCAGCCCAGCCCGGTACCTGGTAGAGTGAAGCCGCGGGTAGCTCCAGGCTCACGGTCCAGCACAGCACCGAGTGCAGCCTCTCCTCCAGCTTGTGTTCCGCCGGACTTTACCCCCCGCCGCCGCTCCTCCACCTCCCGCCGCCGAAGAAGCCGCGGGCGCCGGCTCTCTCTCCTCCACCGCCGACATTTTTAATTTGTTTTCTCGTTCACCCGGTAACCGTCACCTCCCCCTTCCCGGGCCCCGGGAATTATACACAAATAAACAATAAACCCCACCGGTGACTGTCTCCTTTTCTTCACAACTTTTGTTTGAAAGGTTCCGTCTTTAATGTGAAATGTATTTTAAAGGTATTTTCTGAGGTAAACGGTGCCTGTGTGCCCTCCCTCCCTCCGTCAGAAACCGCCCGCTGAGTCGATGAGAAAACCGCAGACTCGCGCCGCCATCTTTGTTTTTCTTCTTCTTTCTGTCTCCTCCTTCTGTGACGCGCGTCATCCACGCTCCGCCCAATCAGAGCGCACCTTACTCCACCTGACCAATGGCGACCGGCGCTGTTTGTTACTGACAGAGTTTGTGTCCAATTGCCAATTTGGTATAAAAAAAGGCGGGAGCCACAATTTTCTTTTCCCCTGTGACTGCACATCTCATTCCTTTTGCCTGTCTCTTCCGCAGGGAAGGGGGAATCCCAAACTAGAGGGCACAGGTTTAGGGTGAGAGGGGAAAGATTTAAAAGGAACCCAAGGATTTTAAAAAAAGTGTGCAAGTTAATTCGCCTCAAGAAAAAGCCCCCTCTTACAACCTGAACAAAACAGATTGGTCACAGCCTATTACTCACCAAACAAGAAGGATGTTGTGAAACTTAAAAGAGTTCAGAAATTATTTAGAAGAATGTTGCTCGGGTTGGAGTGTTTGAGCTACAGGGAGAGGCTGAATTGGCTGGGGCTATTTTCCCTGGAGCATTGGAGGCTGAGGGGTGACCTTATGGAGGTTTATAAGAACTTGACAGGTATGGATATGAGAAAAAGATAAGGTGTTCCCTGGGGCGGGGGAGTCCAGTACAAGAGGGCATTAGTTTTTGAGTGAGAGGAGAAAGATTTAAAACGACCCCAAGGGGCAACGTTTTCACATATAGGTTGGTGTGCCAGGAAAAATGGTGGAGGCTGGTACAAATACAACATTTAAAAGGCATCTGAATAGGTACATGAATAGGAAGTTTTAGAGGGATATGGACAAAGTGCTGGCAAATGGGAAGAGATTAGTTTAGGCTATCTGGTCGGCACAGACTGAAAGATTGTTTTTTGTGCTCTTCAACTCAATGGTTCTATTTCCACAGAGCCAGAAC
>NW_025173385.1:0-1874 GCF_004010195.1 Chiloscyllium plagiosum | reverse complement strand
TGATTGGCCAACATCTGATGGAAATGGGCAGCAATACGCTTCTAAAAGGTAGTCTTTGTAAATTCATGAGGACCGGTATCATTCCGCTTCATCTACAATCAGAAAAATGAGAGGGATGACTGACGACCAATTTCCTTGCTGAATGTAAATTGAAACGTCCGGACTAAATTTATCACCAACCGGGTCAGTTCTGCATTGAGCCCAGTGTTTCACTCTGAACAAATGTGATCTGTACTGGCAGCACGATTCGTGAAAGCCTCTCACTTCTCAGTAATGGAGTCGCTTACGTGCAGGGGACTTAGAAGCCTATCTCACCAGCCCCGACCAGGTAAAGGTTATTGACAGGGTCTCGCACACATAAATGTTGGATGTTCTTTTCAAACTGCGCTCTTAGAAGGGAATCCACAAATGAATGCGACTGCTCTAAACAATATTATTAGTGCAGCGTTAATCAGTGGTTGGGAATCAGAAAGCTTCCTGATGAGATCAATAATCCGACAGGGCTTTCACTTTTCCTCTCTGATTGTTGACCAGGATGCATCTGAATAATTGTTCAAAATCATTCAAGTGTTTCTTCCTCTTTGGCGACAGTCTATCCACTGAGAACTTAATTAGTTAGGTTTCTCAGTCCATCGTTGTTCAACTATAATTTCTTTCGTTACTTAGATTCAGGGCCCAGATTCTTTTTGAAATTCTTCATTTTCCATTTTAATGAACATTTCAAGCACTTTATGATCACTCTTCCCCAATGCAATAGTATTGAGCTATGTCCGTATTTCGAGAAGAAAGTATATGAACTTTCTGCATGCTTACATCTGTGCTCTTGTATTAATTCAAACCTGTGAGATGTAATAATTTCGTCCTTTTTGTGTTAGTTCTGTCCAAGTGCCTCTAGCATCATTTAATAAAAAAAGACAAGTGAGATTTGGACAATAACTGTGTTACATAATGTGTACATTATTGAACATATTCCGAAAATTAAAAAGGAGTGCTCCATGAAGAACTCTGTCCCTGAAACCGTGAGACATGTGTGCGACTTTTTTTTCATTCCGAGCATTAGGATTATGAAGCAGAACTTCGTTATGGATCCAGATCGCGTTCTTGTTGCTTTTCTCCTGTCACTTTCAGATTGTCTCCTTCCACCCAAACTCACTACCCTTCATTTACTTCCAAACTGAGATTGATGCCATTTTCCCAATCCTCAGACTGTTTTGAGTAAAACTTTCACAATGGCTGTAGCATGCTTCCCAGAAGACTAGCAATCCCCATCAGAATATAGCAAAACCACGCTTCTAATGTGTTCAGTTCACACAAGATCCAGAATCCGCACCAATAATCCACACGTCCAAAACCCTTCCTCCTGTAACCACTGTTTCCAGCCACATGTTCATCGGCCCAAAGATTGCTCAGAGTAAGAAGCTTTTCAATTTCTTGCCCGATTTCCTGAATTTTACCCATGGGAGTTCATCGCTGTTTATATCTATTATTGTCATGAGTTCAGCCAACTGGAACTCATAAAATATGAGTTCTCTGATTGTGGCTGTAAATCTGATCCAATTAGGGAGCAACGGCTTAAAAAAAAGAAGCATGAACATCAGGGATGCTGAACGTCAGACTCAATAAGAGACCACTGGAAGAAGCTATGCATTTGTAACTAAAAGGTGACGAATGACAGGGTGCCGCCCTTTAAAGAGTGAGTTCGTTACCAAATATTGTTTGTCTTTGTGCACCAGGATTTCGGGCTCTTCACTTTCCAACTTTCTCGCTCCCATCCCTATCGCACCTTTGCCAATTCCATACCTCAATGTGTGTTGACGTGCTGTAGAATCATTCCAGACTCTAGGCACAGTTGAGACAATATACCATCCTACACT
>NW_025173384.1:0-1874 GCF_004010195.1 Chiloscyllium plagiosum | reverse complement strand
AAATGCATGTAAATGCTAACCCTCAGAATCCCCACCAACAACTAACCCACCACTGACATCAGCCTCACCAGTCAATAGTTCCCCGGCTTTTGGGGTCAATGTTTCCTTTTGTAGTACCACTGCTCCGCTGCTCCCAACAAATGATAAACACGTTTATGATCCAGAACAATGTTACTCAAACCATGATGACAAACTCTTTGGGTATTGCAAATAAAGAATTGATATTTCCCTTTCTAAAAACACTGACACACACACACACACACCCAGATAAACAAAATCTCTGCAATTTCACGTTGAAAGAACTTTCTCCAAATTGTGGTGTAACTCATGACAAAAGGAAAAATTGAGAGATTGTCCAAAATGTTATTCTGCTTCTGAAGATATTATACTCACACAGCTGCTAGCAACGAGATTTCATCCTGGGAGAGTTGGATTTGGCTGAATTCCCTTTGCATTAGGCAGTCAGGGGGTTCCAGTGTAGCACGGTGGTCCAGTAGCTAGCAATGCTGCCTCACAGCATCAGGAATTTGGGTTCAATTCCAGCCTCGGGCGACTATCTGTGTGGAGTTTACACCTTGTCTGCGTGAGCTTCTGATGGGTGCTCCAGTTTCCTCCCATAGTCCAAAGCTGTATAATTCAGGTGGATTTGTCAAAGAGTCCATAGTGTTCAGCGATTTCTACTTTAGGTGCACTAATCAGTGGTAACTGTAAGGGCATAGGAAAGTTGGTAAGGACTTGTTGGGCCGAAGGGCCTGTTTCCACACTGCAATGATTCTATAAAAATAAGAATGGTAACAATGACAGTAGAGTTTTGTTTTAGCTCGTACGCATTACTGTGATGAGGAATAATGAAGGAGAGAGAATGCAATAGGCCGTTTCTTCTCGGGCAGATGGCATTTTCTCCCTCTCTGAGTTGTATCACACCTTAATGTCATTCTCCCCCAAACTGGATCATGTGATGTCACCTTGTACATTGTCCAAACTATGTCTCCATCACTTTCCTTGCTCCATGTCGGTGCATCATTGCTGCTATCATACACAGAGCCATACCCTAAGCAGAAAAATGGTCTTGTTCGATTTGAAAATATGTTTATATGTCCCTGCGTTATGAAAAAAAAAGTTAAATGTATTAAAAATACTGTCTTGAAAGGATGTTTTTAACAAATACAGAAATTGTTGAAAAAGCTTGGCAGGTCCGTCAGCATCCAGATGCATTTTACATGTTGTGGTTGTACTAGCCTCCACCACTTCCTCTGATAGCTCATTCCATACACTCACCATCCTCTGTGTGAAAAGGTGCCCCTTAGGCCTCTTCAAAACCTTTCCCCTCTCACTTTCCACCATTGTCCTCTAGTTTTGGACACCCCTAACCTGGGGAAAAACTTTGACTACTCACCCTATCCATGACCGTTCTGATTTTATAAACCGCTATTGCTGCGAAATGTGACTCCAATCAACATGAATGGCTGTACTTTCAATAATCTTGGGCCTAAATGCTGAAATTAAATACTGACGCCTATTCTTTCTCCATCAAGCCACAATTCTAAAAGCAGTTTAATCAGTTTGTTCAGATATGTTAGGAGAAACGTCTGTGGGATTTACACCTCGACCTGTCTGCCTGGAGGTAGGGACACGAGCACCAATTGTCAATATCCATAAAGCTGTAACATTTTTTTCCTGTGTCTTTGTTCAGCAGCCTGTTATCACATGCTGTGACATACCTCTGCAACGGGCAGGACATGAATCCACACCTTCTGGTCCAGAGCTAGGAACACTATCAAACAAGTTCAGGAATTGGAATCAAACCCAGAGCCATGGCTCATAGACAGGGACACTACCAACCACACCAGTATAACAAGATTTTGGGTCATATT
>NW_025173383.1:0-1874 GCF_004010195.1 Chiloscyllium plagiosum | reverse complement strand
TCTGCTTTACAACCTGCAAACCAATATTAATCTCGAAGCACTACTTCCTGTTATATGTAGGAGGCTGCTGTGATTGCTCAGCACCGAAGGCAGTTTGAATGGCCTCGTCCTGTCTGTGTAGTGTGTACTGGAGGGCTGAATACCATCACCTCGTTTCTGTCTAACCCCTTAGAGGGGCAGACTGGTCTCCCGCTGTCTTATTGCCTCACAGTCTAAATGTGGTCTTTCTCTCCATCTGTAACAGCATTGAGGAGTGGATTGAGAGAACAACACAGGAGGTAGGATCATCAGTTGGCCAATCGCCCCCTCAGGCCTGCTGCAACATTCAGAATGCTCTTGGCTGATATGATTGTGTCTGAGCATCCTTTTCCTGTCTGTTCCCAATAAACACTGACTCTGTTGTCTATCAATGGTAAGTATAGCTCAGCCTTGAATACCTTCAATAACCCAGTCTTCACTGTTCCCTGAGAATGTGAAAATCGGCAAGGAGAAAAAAATCCTTAACTCAGTCTTAATTAGAAGGGGCTTATTTTGTAATATATTTGGTCAGATTAGATTAAATTAGAGTAAATTAGATTCCCTACAGTGTGGAAACAGGCGCCCTTTGGCCGGACCAGTCCATACCGACCTTCTGAAGAGTAACCCACCCAGACCCATTTCCCTCTGACTAATGCACCTAACACTACGGGCAATTTAACATGGCCAATTCACCTGACCTGCACATCTTTGGACTGTGGGAGAAACCGGAGCACCCCGAGAAAACCCACACAGACACGGGGAGAATGTGCAAAATGTGCCAAACATGCCCCACATTACCATTGACTATATTTTGGTTAAATATCTATCAAAGCCAGCCTGCACAGCACCATCACAAAGCCATTTCCAGATATCAAAGGATCATAAGAAACAAGAATAGAATTAGCTTCATCGAATCTGCTCTGCTGCTTGATCATGGCCGGTTTGTTTCTTAACCTCATACTCCTCACTCCTCCCAATTACCCTTGATTCACTTATTAATCAAAAGTTTACCAAACTCTATTTCAAAGACTGTGTAATGGGATCTCTCTTGTTTTGGGGACAGGCGATTAATTGAAATGGGGAATAACACATTGTTTCCTCGTATGTTTAAAATTATGTAATATAATCCTCTGCTGGTTCACCAACTCCACTGTGCAAGCAGCAGGCTTCATAGAATCCATTCATTTTGGAATTCATTCCATCTAGTTCACACTGACCAGCCATAGAGTGTCCCACAATCATTCCCATCCCTTTCACCCTGCGTTTCATATGGCCAATCCATCTAAGCTGCACATCCCCATGCATTATGGACCACATAGCACGGCCAATCTATCTAATCTGCACATCTTTGAACTAAAGGGGGAAAGTAGAGAACTCCTCTTATGCTTGAGAATGCATCAATAACTGTGAATCACCCACATTCATGCTTCAAAGATTAGCCTTGGCAACAGAGAGGAGTTTGTCTGATCCCTTGCAATGCTGTCCCTGAGATATTAGAGAAGGAGGTGGACATGTCTAGCATTGACCTGCTGGCACCATTGGGTCATTAAAAATGCTTTCGCACTTATCATTTGTCAGAGTGTAGAGCAAATAAAAAGCAAGTAGCAGAACGTGCAGAGCATGCTATCAAATGATCTCATCTTCCACAATGGTTCACTTATAGACGCCTGAAGACAAATGCTGTGGAGCACGACATTTCTCCATATGATCCTCAGTACAATTGCAATCCTCTCCACACCAATCTAGAGAGAGAGAGAGCGAGAGAGAGAGAGAGAGAGAGAGAGAGAGCTAGAGTCTGCGTGCCTGTGTGTGTGTGTGACTGCGTCTGTCTGTCTGTCTGTGTACTGTTGCTGTTG
>NW_025173382.1:0-1874 GCF_004010195.1 Chiloscyllium plagiosum | reverse complement strand
TACGCCTTCATTCATTGAAACAAACTGCATGCAGTCAGTCACTGAATCAAACTTCTACCATTGATTCAAAGTAACAAACTGCTCACATTCTTCCAATTAAACCTTCCTGCACGTATTCATTCAATGAGTAGACCTTCTCTCATTCAGTCAATGTCTCGAGATTTCAATCAGTGAAACAAACTTCATTCATTCAAACATTGTGTCAAACATCAATCATTGATTCAGTGAATCAGATGATAATCGCTGATTCTTTGAAACAAACAACTCATTTGTTTCGTCAATCCAATTGCATTCATGCATACAATCAAACAAACTGCATGCATTCATTCAATGAAACCGAGTGCACGTGGTATTTCAATGATTTGAGCCTCTGTCATTCACTGAAAGTCTCAATATCAACGGTTTCAAGCAACGAATCAAACTGCATTCGTTCATTCATTGAAGTTTGAATGAATGCAGTTTGTTTCACTGAAAGAAATCGTTGAGGTCGAGACATTGACTGAATGTGAGACGCTCAAATCATTGAATTACCACGTGGTTCGTTTTATTGAAATGTCTCGAGCTTTCATTCAGCTAAACAAACTGCATTCATTCAAAGATTGTGTCAAACTTCAATCATTGATTCAATAAATCAAACGTTAGTCAATGATTCAATTAAACAAACTTAACTCCGTTTGTTAGTAAATCCAATAGCATTCATTCATACAATGAAACAAACTGCATGCATTCATTCAATGAAACGGTGTGCACGTGGTAATTCAATGTTTTGAACCTCTCTCATTCAGTCAATCTCCGGACATTAACGCTTTCATTCAATGAAACAATCTGTGTTCGTTCTATCATTGAATTCAACTTAAATCATTAATTCAATGAATCAGACGTTAATCGTTGATTCTCTGAAACAAACTTAATTCATTTTTAGTGCATCCAACTGCATACAATGAAACAAACTGCATTTGTTCGTTCAACGAAACAAAGTACACGTGGAGCATTTTCCCATCCTCCTGTGAATCAAACTGCAAAGATTAATTCAATGATACAGTCATTGAATCAATCTTCTATCTTTCATTCAATGTAACAAACTGCACACATTTACTCAAAGAAATTGGCTGCACGCGTTAGTTCAATGAGTAGAGCCTCTCTCAATCAGTCATAGACTCGAGCATTCATTCACTAAAACCAAATGCATTCAATCAAATATCGTGTCAAACATTGATTCAGTGAATCAGATGTTAATTGCTGATTCTTTGAAACAAACATAACTCATTTGGTTTTTCCATCCAACTGCATTCAGTCATACATTCATACAAGCTGCATGCATTCATTCAATGAAACAGAGTGCACGTGGTAATGCAATGAGTAAAGCCTCTCTCATTCAGTCAATGTCTCGACCTTAACGCTTTCAATCAATGAAACAAACAGCATACATTCAATAATTGAATTTAACTTCAATCATTAATTCAATGAATCAGATGTTATTCATTAATTCTCTGAAACAAACCTAACTCGTTTTTTCGTACATTCAACTGCATTAATTCATATAATGAAACAAATTGCATGCGTTCGTTGAATGAAACAGAGTGCACCTGCTAATCCAATACCGTAGAGCATTTCCCATTCATTCTGTGAAACAAACTGCAAAGATTAATTCAATGAAACAGACTGTTAATTCAATGTTTTAATTCAATGACTGGAGCTTCTCTCATTTTTTTCAAAATCTCGAGCTTTACGCCTTCATTCATTGAAACAAACTGCATGCATTCAGTCATTGAATCAAAATTTTACCATTGATTCAAAGAAGCACACTGCACACATTCTTCCAATGAAACCTTCCTGCACCTGTTTATTAAATGAGTAGACCTTCTCTCATTCAG
>NW_025173381.1:0-1874 GCF_004010195.1 Chiloscyllium plagiosum | reverse complement strand
CGCTGTGAGGCAGCAGTGCTAGCCCCTGAGCCAACGTGTCACCCCTTGACAAGCAAATAGTACTTGTTAATTACAGAATGCGTGAAAGGATTCAATTTCATTGAACCACTCCTTTATAACAACCTGGGTGTCAAAAACGAGGTGGGTTGCATCACTTGTCACACTCTCTTCGCTGGGTGCATTGCTTTTAATTATCAGATGGATGTTGACCTCCACTTCATTATATTATAGAGAGTTCGAAGTGGGTCAAGTGAATGATATATTGGTATATGGGGCATAGCAGGAAACATGTGTCTGTGTTTGAATAGATTGGTCGTTTGAATGAAAAACAGTGCATTAATCCAATGAAGAGATTGCAAATCTGAGGCACAGAGGAATCAGGCACCTTGATAACAAAACAAAACACGTTGCGTGCACATCATAGGGAGGCAATATAAAATTTCAAACCTTTTGAAAGAGAATACATTCAGGAGTTGGGAAGATATCCTACAGTTTTGTAAGGTACGGTGAGACCACATTAGGAGAGCTGAGGGCCCAATGACATGAAAAGCAGTCCAGAGAAGATTCACTCAACTGATTCCTGTGAGAAGCATTTATCTCTGGATAAATGTCAGATTGGCCTTGGATCAGTTGGGGTGTAGGCAAATGATGCATGACCCCATTTGAACCCATAATATTCTGAGTAGTCGATTCAAGTTGAATGCTGAAACAATATTTCAATTTGAGCGAGAGATTTCCAGAAATGGATGGACTCCTGGAAACTGGAGAATATTCCAGTGAAGGAGTTGGTGATTGTTTTAACCATCTGAAAGGGTTCTGCGTCTATGGGAACTTCCCTCCCAGAGACTGATGAAAGGTAAGACATTGAATATTCTTAAGACACAGTCAGACAGTTTATCGGCTATGAATTATGAATTAAAATTATAGGGCATAGCAGGAATGTGTGTTTCTGGCCACAATTTGATCATACATGATCTTATCACATGGCAGACTTGGTTCAAGTTGTCCAATCACTTATTCCTGATCTTAGTTTCTTCGTTGCTATTGCCTATAGATACTGACAAATAATGAAAGCATTCTCAAGCGCACAAAGGCTCTCCCTTTCAGAATGATGAGCACAACTTGCAAATGTGATTTTTAATCAGAACTGCGAAAGCACTCGTGGAAGTTTCATGGAGTTACAGAAAGATCAGATGCCTAGGTCAAAGTAAAAGCCTCATTAAAACTGCGTTAGAAATCAGATGGAAGCCTTTAATTGAGCAGATCCTGTCAGTTGTTCTTGTAAGGTGAATTCCATTAGCAAGACCAGCATTTATTGCCTATGTCTAATTTCCATTCAGAATATGGTGGTGAACCCCAGTGATCCTCGTGGTGGAGGGACACTAACTGATATGTTTCAAAGAGAGCCACAGGATTCTAAACAAGTGACAGTGAAGGGACTATGATATTGATTCAAGCCAGGATGCTGTGTAACCTTGGAGATTGTATTCCTCACCACATGATGCTGACAGCGATGGAAATAGTGGGACAGTCTCTTGCTGTTCTTAGTTTGGGGAATTTACAGAGTGATGTTGTTAAGGTCTTTTATGAGGGAGCCTGAAGTAGCATTTTGAACACAGAGCTGAACTCTCCTTTTGCGTACGCTCTGCCAGCTCTGCATGTTTTACTTATAAACCTTGTGAATAATTTAGGATGAAAATGTGTTGCTGAAAAAGCGCAGCAGGTCAGGCAGCATCCAAGGAGCAGGAGAATCGACGTTTCGGGCATGAGCCCTTCTTCAGGAATGAGGAAAGTGTGCCAAGCAGGCTAAGATAAAAGGTAGGGAGGAGCAACTTGGGGGCGGGGCGTTGGAAATGCGATAGATGGAAGGAGGT
>NW_025173380.1:0-1874 GCF_004010195.1 Chiloscyllium plagiosum | reverse complement strand
TCTCATGACTGTATGGCCAAATTAAGCTTCAACCCCATTCACAGATTAGCTAATGACACCACCATAGTGGGTAGGATCTCAAGCAACGGTGAGACAGAGTACAGGAAAGAGAGCTCAGTGGCATGGTGTAAAGACAACAATCTTCCTCAACGTCAGCAAGACAAAGGAACTGGTCATTGACTTCAGGAAGTGGACTGAAGGACATACCCTGGTCTCTGTCCTTGGTGCTGAGGTGGAGGTGATTGAGAGCTTCAAGTTCTGAGGAATTAATATTACCAACAATCAGTCCATCCATGTCAACTCTACAGCCAAGAAAGCTCATCAATGCCCCTACTTCCTCAGAATGTGAAGGAAATTTAGCATTTCAGCAATGATTCTGACCAATTTTTATATTGCACTGTAGAAAGTATCGTATCCAGATGGTATGGTACCTGCTCTGCCCGTACTGCAAGAAATTACAGAGCGGCATGAACCCAACCCAGTCCATAATCCAAAATCACATTTCCTTTCTTCTGGTCTCGACTTCCCACTGCTTCAGGAAAGCAGCAATCATAATCAAAGGCCCCTCCCACTCCTGCAATACTCTCCTCCACCCTCTTCCATTGAACAGAAGGTACAAAAGTTTGTGAGCATGTACCAATATGTTCAGGAGCCGTTTCTTCCCTGCTGTTCTCAGACGTATGACTGGGCCTGTCATATATTAGAGTTAATCCTTCTTTACACATGCTCTATGGACACAACACTATATGAACCGGATGTCCTTATATAAGGCATGATTTGTACTGGATATCACGCACAACAATACTTTTCACTGTGTCTCGGTATATGTCATAATCAATTATCAAGTAAAATCAAAGCTCCTCACCAATATGTTTGGGTCTGGTCCAGTCTATAACACCTTAAACCCATGTCTCCTGTAGCCTGGGTCAAATACTTCGACTATCCATTATATCCATGCCTGTCAGAAGTTGGTAAGGAGCTATTAAATCACCCTCAGTCTCGACATTCAAGTGAAAAGAATGATTTATTAAATTGTCCCCCATCATTCAGGATGGGATGTGGCAGGACTGCAGAGCTTCTGCCTGCTCCATGGGTGCAGGAGTCACTTAGCCTCGTCTATCTGTTGCTGTTCACGGTTTCTGGCATACAATAATTTCTGCTTTGAGCCTTCACCAGTTGACAACTTACTTTTAGATTTACCCAGTGAATGCGCTCCTGCACTCTTCATTTAACAAGGTTTGATAACTGGCTCCATGTCATAACCTTCCCATTCATCTGGTTCCCCAGCCCCTCCATTTCTTCGTTGTCACATCTTTTGAATGTACTTCTTTTAGAGCTTTGCTAAATTTATGCACTGCATATGTTGGGCTCTCATTGATTTAAACGAGGCAGAAGAACTGGTTAATACTTACAGATAGTCCCTAACACACTTATGAAAAGGCAGAGCTCATAGGAACAGCTGAAACAAAAATAAACTAGGTTTCTTCAGGATTAAACTGCCTTTTTACTGCAGAGAACAGAGATCGCTCTTGAGCAGCTGAAGACTTCTCTGTATCTTATTCAGGGTCCCAAGCTGTTTAGCTGCCTGAGAACCAATCACATCACTGTTGGCAGGCAGGCAGCCTTTGTCATTGGTGAACTAGTGGCCAATTATCAATTTGCATTTTGTTTCAAACCAAAATTCCATCTGTGAATAACTCCGTTCATCTCCAACCAGACTTCAATCAATGGGTCACTCTCAGGTGAATTGCTGTCAAACCGTGCAGCAATTTTCCAATAATCGGCTGTTTGTAAGGTCACTGTTTTCACATTTTTGTTCAAATGAAACAGAAGGCTTTTGAAAAAAAAAATTCTTTGATTTGCAGTAGCCCTGA
>NW_025173379.1:0-1874 GCF_004010195.1 Chiloscyllium plagiosum | reverse complement strand
GCTGGCATCGCCAGCGATACCCTCATTTAACAACTGAATAAATAAAGAATGTAGTCTGTTGGTACAACAGTCTATCAACCGAACTTTCTTCCACCAACATGAAGTGTGAAACTCGAGTGGAATCGTATTGGGTTTTGCAACTTAATTCTTAGTATTAACTCCGAATCACAGCTGCCAGAAGAATGAATGCATGTTCAATTACACTCAGATCACATGACACATATGAAGAAAGTGTGCTGATAAAACTCATTCTCTTGGATAGTGCTAACGGCACTAAAGGGCCAATACATTGTGCAGCTGTAAGGTCAGACTTATCAGAGCAGGATTGTTCTCATACTTCACGACATGGCTAGAAATCTTACTGTAAAAATTGCTTTGTGACAAAATGGCTTCTAACTGTTTCGTGTCAATTTTGGTCGTGGCTTCAACACAGTGTGTCCATTCAGTCAGTCAATCAATATGCTAGTGAGTGGGTCAATTCACTCAGTCAGGCAGACAGAGTGTCCATTTACTCAGTGCATGTGTCCATTCAGTCAGTCAATCAGTTCGTGCATTCACTCAATAGGTCAAACAGTGCGATCATTTATCAGTCGCTGCATCCATTCTGTCTGTCAGTCAGTCGGTCAGAGCATACATTAATTCAGTGCATCCATGTAATCAGTCAATCAACAATGCATCCATTCAGTCTGTCAGTGCTGTCATTGAGTCAGTCGGTGTGTTCATTGAGCCACTCAGTGAGACAGTGTGTCCAGTCTGTCAGTCTGTCAGTGTGTGCAGTCAGTCAGTCAGTCAGTGCGACTATTCAGCCAAACAGTCAATGCGTTTCGTCTGTTATTGAGTCAGTGCGTACAATGAGTCAGTCAATTAGTCAGTGAGTTCATTAAGTGCGTCAGTCAGTTAGTGCGTACATTCAATCAGTCAGTCAGAGCGTGCGTTCACACAGTCAATGCGACGATTCATTCAGTCAACAGTACGTCTATTCAGTCAGTGAGTGGGACCATTCAGTCAGTCAGTCAGACAGAGCGTCCATTTACACAGTCAGTGCGTCCATTTTGTCAGTCAGTCAATGTGACCATTCAGTCAGTCAGCCAGTGCATTCTTTTAATAAGCCAGTCAGTGCAATCATTCAGTTAATCACTGCAGCAGTCAGTTAGTCGGTCAGAGTGTACTACACTCAGTGCGTCCACTCCGTCAGTCAGTACGTCCATTCAGTTGGTCAATAAGACAGTGTGTCCAGTCAGCCAGTCGGTGCATGCGGTCAGTCAGTCTGTTCAGACATTTATTGAATCAGTGTATACATTCAGTCAATCAGTGCAATTATCCAGTGAGTCAGTCAGTGAGCGCATTCAGTCAGTGGGTCAACTCAGTCAGTCAATTAGTTAGTGTGTTCATTCAATAAGCAAATCAATGCCGTCTTTCAGCCAGTCACTGCGTTAATTCAGTCAGCCGTTCAGATCGAATGTTCACTCAGTGCGTCCATTCAGTAAGTTAGTCAGCATGTGCATTCACTTAGTCAGTCAGTGCTTTTATTCAGTGAGTAAGTCGGTCAGTGCGTGCATTCAAACAGTCATTCAGTGTAGTTCCATTCTGTCAGTCAGTCAGTGCACTTATTTGGTCAGTCAGTCAGTCAGTGCATCCATTCAGTTAGTCAGTCAGTGCGTCCATTGAGTCACTCTGTCCATCCGTCCATTCAGTTAGTCAGTCAGTGAGTGCGTCCTTTCAGTTAGACAGTTATTAAATCAATGCATCCATTTAGTTTGTCAGTAATCAGATAGTGCCACTATGCAGTCTGTCATTCCATCAGTCTGTCTATTCACTCATTTAATAAGTGCATTCATTTAGTCAGTCAATCAGTCAGTATGTCGGTGCCATTC
>NW_025173378.1:0-1874 GCF_004010195.1 Chiloscyllium plagiosum | reverse complement strand
TGCTATATGGGCCCTATGAAGTATCTTCAGCTGAATATCCTGAGTTCTGTTGCAGATGGTGATTCTTCTGGCGTTTTCCCAAATATCATTCCACGTTTCTTTAGAGATTTCTAGTCCCAAATCCTGATCCCATGGTTTAAGCAGATTGTCCATATCTCCCAATACTTCATCAGGTAGTAAATGATAAATAGTACTGACGGAAGATACCTCCATTGGCCGTAGCACTCTACAGTCTCTATCTGATTTATAAAGACTATCTAGTAACGTAGTTTTCTTCTGTATGTAATCTCAAATTTGGAAGTATCGAAAGAGGTCTCCATTAGGTAATCCGAATTTCTGACGCAGTTGTTCAAAAGACATCAGGACCCCTTCTTTAAATAGATCCCCTAAACAAGAGGTACCCCTGGATCTCCAGAGTTTGAAAGTGGCATCTGTAAACACTGGTTGAAATCCCCATGCTCCCACTATCGGAGCATAGGGGGATGTTTTATGTGAGTTGCCCTCATTTTGCCGCATTATATTCCAAGCCTTAATTGTGTTTAGTATTATAGGGTTTTTACAATGATCCATAATGATTTTCCTCTTGTCTGAAAATAAAAGGTTAATAAGTGGGCATTTTACTTGAGAAGCCTCGATGTCCAGCCAGATTGATTGTGTGTCAGACAAGACCCAATCAGCTATGTAACTTAATAGGGAACTTAACTGATATTTCCTAAAATCTAGGAAATCCAATCCTCCCCTTGTATGTGGAAGCTGTAGCTTCTTCAGCTTAATGAGGGGCCGTCTATGATTCCAGATAAAGGAACCCAAACAGCCATATACTTTACGTAGTGCCAGCCTCGACAGCATCACCGGAAGCATTCTCATAGGGTATAGGAGACGGGGCAGGACATTCATTTTAATTAGTGCTATTCTACCCAACCAGGAAATTGGAAGGTCTCCCCATCACTGAAGGTCCTGCCTTATCCTTTCCAGTAAATGCGCAAAGTTAGCCTTGTATAACTGACTAAATACTGGGGTAATAAAATTGCCTAAATATAAGAAACCCTCCAGGGACCACCGAAAGGGAAAGTGGGATCCGTCCACTAAGTGGGGTATCATAGCAAGGCCACCCATTGGCATAGCCTCCGATTTTGAGAAATTAATTTTATGGCCTCAGAATGCACTAAATGTATTAATAACTTGGATTAAGCGAGGCACGGACATCAGAGGATTACTGAGGAATAGAAGAACATCATCTGCATAAAGGATAATTTTATGTTTACCTGTACCAATCCTTGGGGCTGTTATATTTGGGTCAGCCCATATAGCTTCTGCTAGTGGCTCAATTATTAGCGTAAATAGCAATGGCGAGAGAGGACATCCCTGATGGCAGCCCCTACCCACACTGAAGCTATCCGAACCTAATCCATTGGTAACCACAACCGCTTTGGGATCACTATACAATGTTGAGACCCATTTGGTAAACTCCTTTCTAACGCCAAACCTTTCCAATGTGTAAAACAAATATGACCATTCAACCCTATCGAATGCCTTTTCCGCGTCTAATGAGACTACTACTCCTGGTATCTTTCCCTGATGGCAGGCTTCAATCATATTCAAAACCCTTCTAACATTATTGGATGATCTATGGCCCTTAATAAACCCCACCTGATCCTCCTTTATGATATGTGGCAATACCCTTTCTAGCCTCAATGCTAACGTTTTAGAGAGGATTTTAAAATCTACATTTAGCAAGGATGTACAATCTTCTGGGTCCTTTCCTTTTTTAAGTATAAGAGAGATATTTGCCCCTTTCAACGAAGGTGGGAGACAGTCCTGACTGTCCATAAGTGGACCACCCAATATTCCTGTAAATTCTTTATAGAATTCAG
>NW_025173377.1:0-1874 GCF_004010195.1 Chiloscyllium plagiosum | reverse complement strand
TGCAGGGGAAGGTGCCAGGAGTGGAGGTTGGGTATCAGAGGAAAAGGTGTGTGGTGGTGCCAGAAGATGGACTGTGCCACATATCCAACGAAGAGGCAGGCATAGCTGGGGCCCATGCGGGTGCCCATGGCTACTCATTTGGTTTGGAGGAAGTGGGAGGCTTGGAAAGGGAAGTTGTTCAGTCAGTCGAAGGAGGGTGTCAGTGGAAGGATACTGGCTGTTTCGGCGGGAAAGGAAGAAGCGGAGGGCTTTGAGGCCTTCGTGATAGGGGATGGATGTGTATAGGGACTGGAAGTGGTGTTGGACATGAGCACGTGAAGCTAGTCTGTGGCACCAGTGACATGATTGGTAAAGGCCCGGTTATAGAGTCATCGAGTTAGAGAGATGTACAGCATGGAAACAGACTCTTCAGTCCAACCCGTCCATGCCGACCAGATATCCCAACCCAATCTAGTTCCACCTGCCAGCATCCGGCCCATGTCCCTCCAAACCCTTCCTATTCATATACCCATCCAAATGCCTTTGAAATGTTACAAATGTACTAGCCTCCACCACTTCCTCTGGCAGCTCATTCAATACATGCACCACCTTCTGTATGAAAACGTAGCCCCTTAGGTCTCTTTTATATCTTTCCTTTTTATTATATAGATATTTTTATTAGAAATTTAACATTTTTACAAGTTTACAAAAATAAACAAAACTCTTAAACATTGATATACAATTAGCTCAAATATACAATAGCCAAAATTTAACAAAAAAAACCGAAAAAAGAGAAAAAAAAAACAAACTAAACTCAACTATCTACTATCTACTAATCTAACCGACAACTAACCAGAGTGTATATTTAAGTCTCTCACATGCTCGGAATGTGTTAGCATCAGATATAATAAAACCCGTATTCGTGCGGGATTCCTCCCCCGAGGGGCCCCCGACTAGCCAGGTTTGTAATCTCAATTAAATAAAAGCCCTTGTTCGGATAGCCGAAATATCAGTATTTATGTAATTCAAAAAGTGCTGCCATATTTTATAAAATAATTCGGTCTTTTGGTGCACCATATTTGTAAGGAAGTCAAGGGGAATACATTCCATAATTAGTCTGTGCAAATTTGAAAGTCCAGGAGGGCCCTCAGCTGCTCAGTTCACCAAAATATTTTTCCTTGCACAGAAAGAAAGAATAGAAAATAGTCTCTTCCCGTACGTGTCCATGGAGGGAAAGTTCGAATAGCCCAAGAGGAGAGATACAGGGTCCACTTTAACTTCTGTTCCTAAAATTTCTGTCAGGGTACTTGCTACTTTAGTCCAATATCTACGGATCTTATGACAGGTCCATACGCAGTGTACAAGAGTGCCCACCTCCTTATTCCGGTCTTAAATGGAATATCCCTTATCCTGTCATTATTTGCCTTAAATATAGAGTAGACAGCTCGAGAAACATCCTATTTATTTCCACCTCATCACATATATCATAGATTTTTGAATTATTGCGATGCCTCATGAGCCTTCCAAACTGAAAACCATCCATTTATTCCTACTCATTGTTTCCTGTCAACACTCCCATTTTAACACCATGTTCATATATTACCCCCGATCCCATGTGCTTTTACTTTGCACACTAGGCTTGGGACTCTTTAAAATTCTTGCTGAAAATCCAAGTTCTTGCTGAAAATCCAATCCAAAATCTATTGTTTTTTTCTGTAATTAATCTACCAGTCAGTTTCTCAAACATGTTTCCCATTTCATCAATGTGTGTTGATTTTTTCCTATGCCCATTATTTTCAACTCCAATAATTACTCCAAATTAGTTTATTTACTAATTTAATTCTACATAATTTTCTCATCACACTCAGGTTTTCTCCTATTGCTGGGAAGGCTTT
>NW_025173376.1:0-1874 GCF_004010195.1 Chiloscyllium plagiosum | reverse complement strand
TGCTTATAATGCAGAATTTAATTTAATCTTTATTCTCATCAGCTTAGTTCTTTCAAACAAACTTCATGAATGAGCGTGCATCCATCCTGCAGATTAAAAAAAGGATTATCTGTGCTCTGACGCGATTGCAGCGAATGTTATAAAGAATGAGCTGCAGGCCCACATAAAATTGAAATGTTGCAGTGCACAGTGCCAAAAGCGAGTCCAAGAATAATGATGTACAAGCCTTATGAAGAATACATGCAGAGGGGCGGAGTATAAAAGCAGAATTCAGTTCCATGTCCAAAATACTATTTGTGGCTCCCTAATAAAAGCCCTCTCCGGCATCATGTTGCAAATTCACCTAAAGAGGGAAAACTATTGACTGGAATGATCAATTCTTCCTCTGCAACAACGACTGTAGAACAGAAAATCAAGTTTTGTTTCTGATATTCATACATGTTGATGATAAGAATGTGGGAGATGGGGGTGGGGGTTAGAGAATGATAAACAATGTTGTGGATAACACAGCTATTATTCCGGTCGTTCACAGTGAGGACGAAAGTGTTAGGGTACAGGAGGGTACAACCGGATTGTTCAGATGGCCAGATCAATGACTGAAAAACTAAACCCTGCAATATGTGAGATGCTGCACTTTGAAAGAATAACAACACAAGAGAGTAGTCAAACTATGAAGATAGGGTAGATTTGCTTTTGCTTTACTTTGGAGCAGAGAATGTTATGGTGTGAACCTGACAGACGTGTATAACAGCATGCGAGGTATAGACAGAGTGAAAAGACAGCAGCTGTTCCCCTCAGTCAAACGGTTAAATACAAGGGGATACACGTTTAAAGTGAAAGATAAGAGATTGAGTGAGGATTTGTGAAATCCGTTTTGAAGCCGGGAGATAATACACTTCTGGAATGCATTTCCTGTGAGGGTGGTTGATGAAGGAAATCGTACAACCTTGGCAAAACACTTGTGTCAGCACTTGATGGTGCCAGATTTGATCGGCATCTTCTTTATAATACGATTCATTGATATATTGTGAAGCACCACCCAATGGTAATTTTTGTTTTTTTTTCATCGAACTGTGCTCAGTAAGTGGGGAGATTACAAATCAGCATCATCCCATGGAGCATCAGCAGTGTTACTAAACCGAGGACAGCCCATCCATCTCTGAAAATATCCAAGCTAATTCATATGCTCAGTGTAAGTTTCCTTCAATATGCCCACCAACATTATTCCAGCTGTTTGACAACATTAGTTTTAGGACACCGATAACATACAAACAAACTTTCCTTCATTGTTCTATAGACTTCTCGTTGCAAAGTTTTTATTTCTCTGCAGAATAATAAATTCCTTGCCACACATTCGCTTTAACAAAGAGTCAGTTTTCCTGCGTTTTTCTGCCAGCTGTTCATCACTGTACAGCGGCTTGTTTAACACTACGTCCACCACCAGTAATATTTACTCCCAGCTAAACTGGCATATGAGATGCACAGCTGGTACTCCTTCCCAAACACCACTTGGATGGACGAACACCAACTGGGCTGGAACTTCTCAACGGCAATTAATATTAGACTTGCTCCATTGAAATCCCAAATGAATTTTTGAAAAATCCAATTTCCTAATAATAATTGAACAAAGTAACCGTGTTTATTGATCTGATGAGCTTGTTACGGACTTTGAAGTAGTGTGATGCATTTGCAGAAACCATTTCATGAATACATTGAAATAAAAGGCAAACTGACAGCCCAAGCAACGAATAACACAAGTTAATGCAGCATTTAATCAGCAGCTGAATGAGAACAAAATGCCAGAGCAGAGTCGGCCATGTGCTTTGAGGTAACTTTCATTCATACAGTTTGGTGTTTTCTGATTGGTGTAGACA
>NW_025173375.1:0-1874 GCF_004010195.1 Chiloscyllium plagiosum | reverse complement strand
TCACTTTCGCCTATTGTGGAGGATACAATCCTGGTTTTTGCAAAACCTCCACACGGGAGTTAGCAATATTCCAGAAAACAGTCTGGGGAATCAACCTGCGACCCTCTTTGGGAAGATATGTTATTCCTCCTTTGTTGAGAGTACCAAAATGGGACAAAGTATTCCAAGTGGTCTCGCCAATGTTCGACATTACTGATGCACAACTTCCTTATTCCTGCACGTCCATCATCTTATGTTAAAGTCCAACAAACCATTTGCCTTCCAAATTGTTTGTGGTGCCTGCATGCTAGTTTTCGGTGACTTACAAACAAGAGCACTTATTGCCCTTTAGACATCAGACTTTTGTAACCTTTGCCCTTTTTATAAATAATCCACACCTCGATCATTGCTAACAAAGTGGACAACCTCACACGAACTGAAATGACATTCTCTTCGGATATTGTTAGCTATTCATTCAGTCTGTGGAATTCCTTTCGCAGCCTCTTGATTATCCTGACAGCACACATCCCCACCTCGTATTCTGTGATCCACACAACTGTAAATATTAGGTCTGTTCCCAAATTGTGATGCAGAGATTATGAACAGCTCAGGCTCAAGCAATGGTACTTGTTATGCTCAACCAGTCACGGCCTGCTAACCTGAGAATGTCTGTGTTGTTTCTGCTGACCATTCCTCAATCCACCTCCTTCAACCAAGTGCTTCAATTTAGTTTAATTACCTCATCTGCGCAACTATAATCAAGTGCCTTTTTAAAATCAGAGGACATGTCAATTACTTTTTTAAAATTCATTCATTCTCAGGATATGAGTGTGACTGTCTCGGCCAGCATTTATTCTCCATCCCTAATTGCCCAGAGGACACTTATGCCTCAACCCCATCTGGAATTGCATGTAGGCAGGAGACAGGTAAACCAGTCAGGTACTTCCCTAAAGGCCATTAGTGAATCACACAGCATCTTCTCACTATTGGCAAAGGATTCAATGTCATCAGTAGACTCCTAATTTCAGATTTTTAAATTCTCTCATCGGCTGTAGCAATATTTGAACCCAGGTCATCATAACTTTTTCTGTTTCTTTGGAATGATAGACCAGAAACTGTATCACGAAGGCATTGACTTCACCACCTCTATACTGCCAGCAACAGACTCAGATATCTCAAAAACTTTGCTGAACATTATTTCCATTTCATTGACCTCAGCCCAATCAGACCATCATTTTCTATCTGTCCAATTATACTTTTTTCAGAATATATTGTCGACCAGGATTTTCCCTACCAGTCATATCAGGCTAACAAGTTTGGCATTCTGTGTTTTCTCACTTCATTCTTTTTTCAACAAGGGTTCACATTTGCAATATTGTAAATCTGTATTCCAGAAACCAGTTTCCAAGATGATCAGCACTGTGTCCAGAAACTGTTTAGCCATCACTTTTGAAACACTGGGATGCATAATTTCAGATGTCGGAGATTTGTTAACCTTCTGCTTCATTGATTTGTACAGGAGTTTTTCTTAAATTGCTTTCAGTTCTTCATTCTCATTGATAGTTGGCATTTCTCTGAGATTTCTTGTAACATTTTCTGAGCAGCCAGACACACAGTAATTATTTTAATTCTAGCATTTCTCTGTTTGTTGTGATAAATAATCCCGTAACCAATTTTGTCTCTGCTAACCATTTACTTTTTATTCCATGTTGAAGGTTTCACAACTTTTTTGTGTCCTGCTTTTTCAAATCAATATTCTACTCTTTTTTTATTGCTTCCTTGGGCATCCTTTGCTCAATTCTGAAGTGCCCCGAATCTTTAGGATTACAAGTTTTCATCACCTATGTGATGTATTGATCAAGTGCAATATTTGACTTAACTAGAAACAGAAACTG
>NW_025173374.1:0-1874 GCF_004010195.1 Chiloscyllium plagiosum | reverse complement strand
TCTATATCACTGTGAACACTCTCTGTGTCACCACAAACACGGTCTTTATCACTGGGGACATTCTGTATCACCACGAACACTGTCTATATCACTGTGAACGCTCTCTGTATTACCACGAACACTGTCTATATCATTTGTGATCACTCTCTGTATCACCACGAACACTGTCTATATCACTGGGAACAGTCTCTCTATCACCACAAACACTGTTTATATCACTGTGAACACACTCTGTGTCACCAGGAACACTGTCTATATCACTGGGAAGACTCTCTGTGTCACCACGAACTCTGCCTATATCACTAGAGACACTCGCTGTGTCACCACGAACACTGTCCATTTAACTGGGGACAAGCCCTGTGTCACCAAGAACACTGTCTATATCACTGGGAACACTCTCTGTATTACCACGAACACGGTCTATATCACTGTGCACATCTCTGTATCACCACCAACACGGTCTATATCAGTGGGGACTCTCTCAGTATCACCACGAGCACTGTCTATATCACTGGGGACACATCCTGTATCACCACGAACACTGTCTATATCACCGGGGACACTCTCTGTATCACCACGAACACTGTCTATAAAACTAGGGGGACACACTGTGTCACCACGAACACTGTCTATATCACTGGGAATACTCTCTGTGTCACGACACTCTCTGTACCACCACAAACACTGTCTATATCACCGTGAACACTCTATGTGTCACCAAAAACACGGTCTCTATCACTGGGGACACTCTCTGTATCACCACGAACACTGTCTTTATCACTGTGAACACTCTCTCTGTCACCAGGAACACTGTCTATATCACTGTGAACACTCTCTGTATCACGATGAACACTGTCTATATCACTGTGAACCCTCTTTGTATCACCAGCAACACTGTCTATATCACTGTGAACACTCTCTGTATCACCAGCAACACTGTCTTTATCACTGGGGACTCACCCTTTATCACCACGAACACTGTCTATATCACTGTGATCACTCTCTGTGTCACCAGGAACACTGTCGATATCACTGTGAACAATCTCTGTATCACCACGAACACTGTCTATATCACTGGGAACACTCACTGTGTCACCACGAACACTATATATATCACTGGGAACACTCTCTGTATCACCACGAACACTGTCTCTATCACTGTGAACACTCTCTGTGTCAGCAGGTTTACTGCATATATCACTGGGAACACTCTCTATATCACCACGAACACTGTCTATATCACTGTGAACACTCTCTGTTACACCAGGAACACTGTCTATATCTCTGGGAACACTCTCTGTATCGCCAGCATCACTGTCAATATCACTGTGAACCCTCTCTGTATCACCAGCTACACTGTCTATATCACTGTGAACACTCTCTGTATCACCAGCAACACTGTCTATATCACTGGGAACACTCTCTGTATCACAACGAACACTGTCTATATCACTGTGAACACTCTCTGTATCACAAGGAACACTGTCTATATTACTGTGAACACCCTCTGTGTCACCAGGAATACTGTCTATATCACTGTGAACACTCTCTGTATCACCACGAACGCTGTCTATATCACTGGGGACACTCTCTGTGTCACCACGAACACGGTCTATATCACTGGGAACACTCTCTGTTTCACCACGAACACCATCTATATAACTGGGTCACTCTCTGTATCACCACGAACAATGTCTATATCACTGGGGACACTCTCTGTATCACCAGGAACACTGTCTATATCACTGGGGACACACTCTGTATCACCACGCACAATGTCTATATCACTGGGAACACACTCTGTATCACCACGCACACTGTCTATATCACTTTGAACACTCTCTGTGACACAAGGAACACTGTCTATATCACTG
>NW_025173373.1:0-1874 GCF_004010195.1 Chiloscyllium plagiosum | reverse complement strand
GAGAAACTGAGGAGACTGAGGTATGTTCCACACCCAATGGGTGCACCATGAGTGTGGGGACTTGACGTACTGCTGTCATTAGAAAGACAGTGTAGATTCTGTGCATGGTGTTTTCAGGTTTGTATTGTCAGCTGTTGTGTTCATTCAGGGAGACCCGAGGGCCTGTTGACCCCACTCTAGACACTGCATTTACAGTGTAGCTGGGTCCATGGTTAACAAATGGAGCTGAGACGACAGAGAAGGGAAGTTGTGTAAACAGGGTGGGTCTGGGCACTGCACATTTATCCCTGGGATTTCCAGGAATATTTGTCTAAGTTGGACCCGTTCCAAGTGTAAAGCGTGAAAACAGTTTGTTTCAAAAATGAGGTGCTCACTGAGCTGTGTCCCCATCCTTCAGTGACAGGACTGTGCTGACTCTCACTATGAAGTTAACTGGATTGATTATGGAGGCAGAGTGGGTAATCTATCGACCATCTCCGAAGTGCAGTCCTCCGATGTACTCACGAGCTGACAGAAGCCATCTGCCTGCTGAGAGAAATACATTGGTTCCGTCTGACAGGGGAAGGTACAGAAACTAACTTCCAGAAATACGCAAAAACAGAGTGACTGGTAAAAATGAAATTCTAGGGAACGGGGGACTGGTCAAAATGAGGAACTGCAGGAAACTAGAATTAATGAAGAGTATGTTTTTGAAAATCTAATTGAAACGAAGTTTCATAAGTTGCTGCATCGGATGAGCTACATCCCAGAGTATTGAGAAAGTGGTAACAGAGCCAGTGAAAGGATTACTGATTATTCTTCAAAGCTGGTTAGATTCAGGAAAAGATCCTGAGCGGGAAAACTGAAACTAAATAGTTTGATGTCAGCTATGAGAAAAACATTGTAATCTTTTATTACAATGTGACAACTAGACACTTGGGAAGCAGTGATATGATTTGGTAGATTCGGTCTAGATTCAGGAAAGGGAAATGATAATTGATAAATTTGCGGGAATTTGTGGATACTGTCCATTGTAACATCAATAATTGAGAACCAATGGAAGTGGAAAATTTGAATTATCAGCAGACGTTTGACACGGTTGAATATAGGCGATTGGGGAATGTTAAATTCCATGGGTAGGTAGGTGTGGAATATATGCGACTTGGATTAAAAAATGGATAATGGAGACAATGAAAGGAGTTGTGTTTTTATCTGGACTGAGGTCTTATTGGTTATTAGAAGTATCAGTGTTTGGTCAATAGCTGTTCACAAGCTATAAAAACTGAATCAGATGGGAACAACAAATATCATCATGTACATTTATATTTATTAAATGGTGAGAGGTTTTCGAGTGCTTTTGTTGAAAAGGACGTGGAAGTCCTTGGTCTTAAGTCGTTAACAAAATTCTTACGGGACAGAAAGTAAATGATATGTGGCTCTTTTTATAAAATGATTGGAGTGCCATAGTTAGTATATCTTTCCCAATGGTAGTGATTTGTTGAAAGAGTATTTGGTGCATTGTGTACAGGTTTCGTCTGTTTTATAAATAATGATCTCTTTGTCACCGAGACAGTGCAAAGGAGTCTCACCAGACTAAACCCTGGCATGATGGTACCATGACGAGAGCGTTCAGGATCTATGCGTTTAATCTGTAGCGCTGTGAGAGCATAAGAAGTTGAAACTTGATGGTAATGGACGGAAACTCATTATGTCCCATACAGCTGAATAGGGTGACAATTCCATACGTTTCACTGTATGTTTGATTCCCGATGTGTACCTCTGCAGAGCCCCCATGTCGTTTGACAGAAAGGTACAGGCTCTGAATGAACTCTGAACACTTAAATGCACAGTTACTGTGTGACACTGCATTTAATGTCACTTTGTCGACAATCCTG
>NW_025173372.1:0-1874 GCF_004010195.1 Chiloscyllium plagiosum | reverse complement strand
TGTCAAAACGGTCAATTTTCTGACATCAGAATATAAATTATAAAAATACATTTATATTTAAATGAAGAAGAGTATTACTAGACTTGAAATATTAATTCTGTTTCTCTCCGTACATGCCACCAGATCAATTGAGGTTTGCCAGTCTTTTGCTTTTTAATTCCAGATTTCCACATCTGCAAGTTTTTGTTTTCATTTTGTATTTAAATAGTGACTATCACAGTCTTGCGAGATTCAAAATAAACTTCACAGTCAACAGAAATCAAGGATATCCATAAGCAGTGTCTTGGTAGTACAGAACTTGAAAACAGAGACATATAGTCAAAGCTTTTCATCTTTCACACATCAGGACAAATGCAAGAATGCCAGATTTCAAATTAATACAATAATTTTCATCACATGAGAATAAGCAGGGCAACTCCATGTTGAGCACCCATGAACACTTTCCTAGGTTTCAATGAGAAAAGGTGTTTTTGGTGGAATGAGACCTTCCTTCCAACTCAGTGATTATTTCTTATACAGGGAACTCCCCATTATCTGATACCCAAGCATCTGGAATTTTCACGCAACTGGCAATTCTGCCTCCTTACTGTACACAGTAGTTTTCTCACAATCCAGTAGCTCATGATTGAAAAGAGAAATCAAAATTGTAACCTCCTGAAGATCTTATTAAGGCAGAGGGAATGATGCAAAGGAGCAGGATTAAGTTTCCTCACTCTGGGAACGAATTTTTTGGTTGTCTCTCTGCTTTTGATCGAAACTTCAATGATGGTATTTAAGAACGGTCTCAGTTGCTGGTTTTGAAAAGGTACATTCATCTTGTGGCAGTGATGAGTTGAGCTCCCCCAGCGCCATTAGTATTTCTCATGCATGCAGCAGATTCAGGTAACTGTCACAAACTGTTGGGCATTCCTTAGACTCTAAAGGGTCTACCCTGTGCTCCAATTCATCTTTGTAATGAAGGAATGTCACGTTCTCCCTTTGGTCAACATTTTAATGGGTCTCCACTAATGGTTTCCCAATACCATCCACAGCAAGCTGACCTTCATTGGCCAATGCACAGTCTGGAACTCATTTAGCTCGCTGCAATTTAACATTGCCTTTATTAGTAATCTTGTGAATAAGACTCTAGCCATTTATTCACCTTGCAAACTTGACACAGAAATAGTGCATCCAAATGGTCCTGATTCAATCATTATTGTTCTGTATCTTACAAACTCAATGAGTATGCCAAGGTTGCTTCACCCAACAATTTATAGAAAGGCAAGGTATCTCACGAAAGTCAACAACACCTGTATGATGCTGCTTTGAAGTGACAGCATGAGTATTACATTCCACTAACGGTCCAAAACAATGTTCTGCCCAACACACAACTGAGCTGTGTATATATTTCATTGCTAATGAGATGCCAGCAATTCTGCAATTTGGAGGTATTTGCTGGACAATCCTGACTGCTCCAATAGGTTCACTAACAAAGAATTTAAGATAATCAGTCAAACTCATTATATCTGCTAGACATGATGTACATTTATACCCGGAAGGTTATTCTCGGCAAATGTAAGGAATTTATTTGAACCTTTCACCTTTTGTAAATTACCTGGAAACATATGGAACAGGAGCTAAAATTCTTGCCTCAGCTCAATCCTCATTGGCCTTGTGATGTATCCAATTTTCAACAGGAATGTCTTGACCATGCCTGACAGAAGGTAGAATTATTCAGTCACCTGTAGATTTTAGCTGTGTGATTCACATTCTGCTCTCAGTGCTGACCTCGCATTTTAAAAGCTTTACAATAGAGTTATGAAGTTGCATTTCTTGCAAACAAAAATTCCAAAATGCGATTAAGACTTCGTATTAGACATGTCTTAACATAAAAT
>NW_025173371.1:0-1874 GCF_004010195.1 Chiloscyllium plagiosum | reverse complement strand
GTCTGCTCTTCTCTGGGTGTGTTGCACCGACAGTTTGGAGTCAGTCTGCTCTTCCCTGGGTGTGTTACATTGACAGAGTGGGATCAGTCTTTACTTCCCTGGGTGTGTTATCTTGACAGAGTGTGGTCAGTCTGCTCTTCCCTGGGTGTGTTACATTGACAGAGTGGGGTCAGTCTGCTCTTCCCTGGGTGTCTAACTCTGACAGAGTGGGGTCAGTCTGCTCTTCCCTGAGTGTGTCACACTGAGAGAGTGGGGTCAGTCAGCTCTTCTCTGGGTGTGTTACACTGACAGAGTGGGGTCAGTCAGCTCTTCCCTGGGTGTTTTACTCTGACAGAGTGGGGTCAGTTAGCTCTTCCCTGTGTGTGTTACATTGACAGAGTGGGATCAGTCTGCACTTCCCTGGGTGTGCTACATTGACAGAGTGGGGTCAGTCTGCTCTTCCCTGGGTGTGTTACACCGACAGAGTGGTGTCAGTCTGCTCTTCCCGGGGTGTGTTACATTGACAGAGTGGTATCAATCTGCTCTTCCCTGGGTGTGTTCCACTGACAGAGTGGGGTCAGTCTGCTCTTCCCTGGGTATGTTACATTGACAGAGTGGGGTCAGTCTGCTCTTCACTGGGTGTTTTACATTGACAGCGTGGGGTCAGTCTGCTCTTCTCTGGGTGTGTTACACTGACAGAGTAGGGTCATTCTGCTCTTCCCTGGGTGTGTTACATTGACAGAGTGGGGTCATTCTGCACTTCCCTGGGTGTGTTACACTGACAGAGTAGGGTCATTCTGCTCTTCCCTGTGTGTGTTACATTGACAGAGTGGGGTCAGTCTGCTCTTCCGTGGGTGTGTTATCTTGACAGAGTGGGATCAGTCTGCTCTTCCCCGGGTGTGTTACACTGACTGAGTGGGGTCAGTCTGCTCTTCCCTGGGTGTGTTACACTGACAGAGTGGGATCAGTCTTTTCTTCCCAGGGTGTGTTATCTTTACAGAGTGGGGTCAGTCTGCTCTTCCCTGGGTGTGTTACATTGACAGAGTGGGGTCAGTCTGCTCTTCCCTGCGTGTGTTACATTTACAGAGTGGGGTCAGTCTGCACTTCACTGGTTGTGTTACATAAACAGAGTGGGGTCAGTCTGCTCTTCCCTGGGTGTGTTACATTGACAGAGTGGGGTCAGTCTGCTCTTCCCTGGGTGTCTAACACTGACAGAGTGGGGTCAGTCTGCTCTTCCCTGGGTGTGTCACACTGACAGAGTGGGATCAGTCTGCACTTCCCTGGCTGTGTTACACTGAGAGAGTGGGGTCAGTCAGCTCTTCTCTGGGTGTGTTACACTGACAGAGTGGGGTCAGTCAGCTCTTCCCTGGGTGTGTTACTCTGACAGAGTGGGGTCAGTTAGCTCTTCCCTGTGTGTGTTACATTGACAGAGTGGGATCAGTCTGCACTTCCCTGGGTGTGTTACACTGACAGAGTGGGGTCAGTCTGCTCTTCCCTGTCTGAGTTACATTGACAGAGTGGGGTCAGTCTGCTCTTCCCTGGGTGTGTTACACTGACAGAGTGGGCTCTGTCTGCTCTTCCCTGTCTGAGTTACATTGACAGATTGGGGTCAGTCTGCACTTCCCTGGGTGTGTTACACTGACAGAGTGGGGTCAGTCTGCTCTTCCCTGGGTGTGTTACATTGACAGAGAGGGGTCAGTCAGCTCTCCCCTGGCTGTTTTACACTGACAGAGTGGGGTCAGTCTGCTCTTCCCTGGGTATGTTACACTGACCGAGTGGGGTCAGTCTGCTCTTCCCTGGGTGTGTTACATTGACAGAGTGGGGTCAGTCTGCACTTCCCTGGGTGTGTTTCACTGACGGACTGGGATCAGTCTTTTCTTCCCTGGGTGTGTTAT
>NW_025173370.1:0-1874 GCF_004010195.1 Chiloscyllium plagiosum | reverse complement strand
GGAGTAAGACAGAAACGAGAGAAGAAAGGTAGAGAGAGACAGATGAGGAGCAGGTAAAGAAAGTTTGAACTTCAGTGTTAACTATCAAAATAGTTTACGAAAGGAGCCTAGACTCGAAGTGTTTCTTATCTTGTAAAAGAAATGCAAAGTGCCGTCTTCGTGATGTAATATGAGAAAACTATTTGTCATTAAGCAATGCACAATTTATTTAAACGCGAAAGTTAAAACGCAATCAAAGAAAGAGGGATTTAGAATAAATTTATAATTCCTTAACTGTATTTTAAAAACTAGAAGAATAGTATCTACAGTTATTATTAATTGCTGCAACCTCTTAAGGATTCAGCCTCAGCACACTTTAGCCTTTGAAAAAATGAACCATCAATGCACAAAGACGACTTCGTTTTTAAAAGCCTTCGGTCTTATTCTTTTATTACATTGCAATTATTACACATTACGTTGACTTTTAGCATGCAAGCATTCATGACTGCATTTTATTTCAGTCCATGTATTTCCATCGTCGTCTTCCTACATCAAAGTGTCAATCAATCAGCTATTTATTTCATGTTGTCAAATACCTGTATAATTTTCACTTTCATTCTGTCCTCTTGCAACATGTATAATTTTCAAATTGAATCGTTGAAGTAATAACTTCCTTTCCTGACAAAGTAAATGTTGAAATTTTGTCAGAATAACACCCAACTCAAGGCTCCAATCTCAATTATTTGTTTTTCTTGATGATTATTCAGGATCTTTGGAAAAATACCCAATAGATATTTCTTATCCTCGGCATCCTTTTGTTAGACATTAGCACCGACACCCACGTCACTCATCCAGATAGTCTCCTTGATCGTCTTTGTGTAATGAGGTGTGGCTAACACTGGAGTTGCATCATGGTTTTCAATCTGTCAAATGCCTCGAGGCACTTGGCCGTGCAGTGAAATTTTCTGCAGCTCTTCAATAAGTTAATCAATGAAGAAAACACGCTACCAATTTTCGATGCGATATTCCTTTAACAACACTCCATCTCAGAAACCTGAGCACAGCCTCGACGTTGATTGGTTGGAAAACTCCTGAATAATCTTCCTTTTCACATCCCGTGGGACCATTAGTGCATGTTTAAGATTTTGGTCCAGACATATGGCTTGGACTTATGCAAACACACTCTTAGCCAGGTTTATAACCAGGCTTACCTCCAAATGTCGATAGAACAATTCCTATTGCTGCTGCAATCATTTCACCTGAAGTGGCTGAAAATAACCAGGATCTCCATGTATATCACACAATTGGATAATAAAGAAATTACTTATTGATAATTTTGGAAATGTGATTGTGCATTTTTTAAATGATAAACCGCACGACTTTATGTTGGTCTAGACATTTAGTGTCCGGCATGCTTGAACTGTCTTAGTTCACTACTAAATAATCATACCTGCCAGTATCATCTGAGTAAGTACAACCAAGAAATATAAGTTGCTTATCATTCCTTATCAATGCAGTCTTCAAAAGGCAGAATACTATATTCATCAGCTGTATTGTAGCTGCATTGACTTTGCGATAGTACACACATAATCATTGGAGACTATTTGGTTTTGGACAATTACACCGGGTGAGCTGCAGTAACTGCAAATCTCTTTGACTATGTTGTCGTTGAGTATGCGTTCAAACGCTTTTAGAATCTGTGCCCATTTTCCAGTGTTAACTCGGGAAGGATGTTGTTTATCTGAAACAACACTTATTCTCTCAGCATTATGTGTTATGAGATTAGTACTTCCAAGCTTATTCCCGCATATCTCCCCATATAATTGTATTAATTCTTTCAGGTAATTTCGATTTCTCTCTGGAAGTTAACTTGGTACTTTATCACAATTTTTGAA
>NW_025173369.1:0-1874 GCF_004010195.1 Chiloscyllium plagiosum | reverse complement strand
CCTTACGTTCGGCCTTGCATGTTCTTTTGTTGATTTTTTACACGCCAAATTGCACCCAAGTCTGAGCTTAAAGCTTACGAGTGAAGTTTTGTTGCGAATCGTACATTCTCAGGCCAACAGTTATGACAGAGACATTTTGTACATAATTTCAATCAGTAAACAATTCTGGTTCGTTTTGAAAATGAGCATAAAATGCGGTGCAAACATAGAAAGGGCTTCCAGAGAAAGGGGTAAAGGTGACTAAAATTGCAATAGTTAAAACACATTTGCGCAGGTACATGGATAGGAAAAGATAGAGTGCTATGGGTCAATTGCAGGCAAATGGGACTACTTTAGTTTCGGAAACTTGGTTGGCATGGATGACTTGGAGGAAAGATCATGTTTCCATCCTGTATAGCTCTCTGACCCTTTGATTTTAGTCACTCTTCTGGTGAACGCGAGGGCAGAAGGAATGCTGGTGTTATTCTGTGAGGAAGGGGAAGTGGCGAGGCAGTAGTGTGTAAGATGCACCCTTCATGGCGAACGATACCACCAAGCACGGACAGTGAGCGAAGACAGGCAGTGAATCTTTTTATCAAGAACAAGGGAGAGTGCAAAGTCTGGAAATTGTAACACTGTTTCCCTCTACACAATGCTACTGGAGCTGTTGAGTTTCGACGCAAGTTTCCTGTTTTTTCCTTCACGTTTCCAGCATCTGTCGCATTTTGATTTATTTTATTGATAGTGTTTTGAATTGGGTTGTCTTGGAGTGTGCAGCATTTTCACCACACAAACGACAGGCAATTGCCAACTACAACAATAGTAAATCTAAGCACTTACACTTGTCTCTCAATGGAATTGTCATTGCCGAATTCACTGTCATCAAATTCATGGAGGTTACATTGGATGAATGTGTTCAATTATAAGTTAGAAGCTGAGAATTCTGTGGATAGTATCTCATCTCCTGCCTTCCAAAAGTCGTTCACTATTTAAGAGGCACGACTCAAAACTGAGGTGGAATACCCTCTACTTGCCTGTTTGGTGCAACTGAAGAGGCTTACATTTTCTGGACAAGATCGCTTACTTGATTGGAAACCCATATAAGACTGACACATCGTGGCAGCAGTCAACACTGTTAATAATAAACTAGCTCAACAAGTTCCTTCCACACTAACGTCTAAACTGTTAAACTCAACATTTAGAAGAAGACGAATCAGAGCTCCGGTGCAGGCAGGTTCGCCCCCAAGACATTCACTGTCCTTTAATTGAACTATAGTAGCATTTCTTTTCAGTCGCTATATCAAAATCATGATACCAACTTCCCGAATGCCTGTGGATTTTCTTCGATATCAGAACCATAGAGTATCAAATAATAGCTGACAGCCACCTTCTCAATTAATAATTAGGATGGACCATAGATACAAGCTCAGTGAGCGAAGGCAAAGTCCCATGAATAAATTCAATAGGGAATTACAGGTGATGGGAAGAATGCAGGAGAATGGACTGAAAAGCATATTAGTCATAATCTAACGGTGGAGAAGACTGAATGCGCCAAACTGTCTAATTTTGCTCCTGTATCTCATAATATTGTAGTCGAAGAATTGTTGAAACCCGTTCATAGTCCATACTGGCGAAACAAGTTGAATAACTTCCTTCTGAACTCCAATTTTGTTGATTCGACTTGATTTAGCATAAATAGCTCTGCCCAAATGAATTGAAATTAGGCTCCCTAATATTCAACACTTCGTTCACGTCATAACTTGTGTTAAGAAAAATTACATGACAATGAACTGGCGAATTTGATGAAAAACGTTGATTTGGATTTTAACAGAAATTCAAAGTTCTAACATTCAAAATGTTTAAAAATCGTTTCTTCTCAACTCAACAAAAAGTGA
>NW_025173368.1:0-1874 GCF_004010195.1 Chiloscyllium plagiosum | reverse complement strand
TAATCACTTCACTCAACCTCCTTGTCAAAGATTCTTGAGCTGAAGCCTCACTCTTCGATCCAAACTTCCTTAGACCCTCTTTTTGTGGCAAGTCTGTGGACTCTTAATTTAGATTAGAGGAGGAGGGAGGGAGGGAGACCCTACTTTGTAGGACCTGGGGTTTAGAACACACCCACTCTAATAGCAATCACTTACCTTCCCGACAGGCTTTGCGCTCCGCCTGAACTTCCGCCCAACTCCCGCCGCTCTCTGCTGCGAAAAGGATATAGACAGGATAGATCGAGTGAATCCTTAGAAGTGTATAAAGGTAATTAAGAGTGAAAAAGGGGACATGAGATAGCTTTGGCAGAGTTAAGGAGGATCCAAAGAGTTTTTGTAAATATATTAAGGACAAAAAGGTAACGAGGGAGAGAATAGGGCCCCTCAAAGATCAGAAAGCAGCCTATGTGTGGAACCATAGGAGATGGGAGAGATACTAAGCAAGTATTTTGCATTAGTGTTTACTGTGGAAAAGGACATGGAAGATATAGAATGTGGGGAAATATTGGTGACATCTTCGAAAATGTCCACATTACAGAGGAGGAAGTGCTGGATGTCTTGAAATGCATAAAAGTGGATAAATCCCCAGGACTTGATCAGGTATACTCTAGAACTCTGTAGAAAGCTAGAGAAGTGATTGCTGGGCCTCTTGCTGAGATATTTGTATCATCGATAGTCACATGTGAGGTGCCGGAAGACTGGAGGTTGGCAAACGTGGTGCCACTGTTTAAGAAGGGCGGTAAAGACAAGCCAGGGAACTATAGCCCGGTGAGCCTGACCTCAGTGTTGGGCAAGTTGTTGGAGGGAATCCTGAGGGACAGGATGTACATGTATTTGGAAAGGCAAGGACTGATTCGGGATAGTCAACATGGCTTTGTGCGTGGGAAATCATGTCTCATGAGCTTGTTTGAGTTTTTTAAAGAAGTAACAAAGAGGATTGATGAGGGCACAGCGGTAGATGTGATCTATATGGACTTTAGTTAAGCATTCGACAAAGTTCCCCATAAGAGACTGGTTAGCAAGGTTAGATCTCATGGAATACAGGGAGAACTAACCATTTGGATACAGAACTGGCTCAAAGGTAGAAGACAGAGAGTAGTGGTGGAGGGTTGTTTTTCAGACTGGAGGCCTGTGACCAATGAAGTACCACAAGGATTGGTGCTGGGTCCACTGCCTTTTTGTCATTTATGTAAATGAATTGGATGTGAGCATAAGAGGTATAGTTCGTAAGTTTGCAGATGACACCAAAATTGGAGTTTTGTGGTGGACCGTGAAGAAGGTTACCTCAGATTACAACAGGATCTTGATCAGATGCAACAATGGGCTGAGAAGTGGCAGATGGAGTTTAATTTAAATAAATGCGAGGTGCTGCATTTCGGAAAAGCAGGACTTAATACCTTCACCATGGACATCTAATCCCTCTACACCTCCATCCGCAATGACCAGGGCCTCCAAGCCCTCTGTTTCTTCCTCTCCCAACGTCCCCAACAGTACCCTTCCACTATTTGTTTGGCTGAACTGGTCCTCACCCTTAACAATTTCTTCTTCAAATCCTCCCACTTCCTCCAAAGGGATAGCCATGGGCACCCGTATGGGCCCCAGCTATGCCTGTCTCTTTGTCGGTTACATAGAACAGTCCATCTTCCATAGTTTACACCGGCACCACACCTCCCCACCTCTTCCTCCGCTACATTGATGACTGCATCAGCGCCACCTTGTGCTCCCGCGAGGAGATTGAGCAATTCATCAACTTCATCAACACATTCCACCCCAACTTTAAGTTCACCTGGAGCATCTCTGACAATTGGCATAGGGATAAGAAAATTAGGGAAGTA
>NW_025173367.1:0-1873 GCF_004010195.1 Chiloscyllium plagiosum | reverse complement strand
GCCAAGTATTGTAGTAAGCCAGTGGATTCAGAGGAATGTATGACCGAGCAAATGAGGACAAAGAAACTGAGAAAAAAATCAAAAAGAGCTGTGTGGAGTTTGCACATTCTCCCCGTGTCTGCGTGGGTTTCCTCCTGGTGCTCTGGTTTCCTCCCACAGTCCAAAGATGTGCAGGTCAGGTGAATTGGCCATGGGAAATTGCCTGTAGTGTTAGGTGGATTAGTCAGGGGTAAATCTAGGGGAATAGGTTTGGGTGCCTCTTCGGAGGGTTGGTGTGGACTTGCTGGGCTGAAGGGCCTGTTTCCACACTGTAGGGCATCTAATCTAGAAAAAAAACATGCAAACAAAATACAACAAAAAAAACTGCTAAAAAGCTTCTATGAACGTATGAAACAAAAATAAAACCAAGGCCAAATGTGGAACAGTGAGTGTGCGGACAGGGTAATTTATTGTAGAGAACAGAGACATTAAGGGGAAAATAAACAGTTACTTTGCATCTGTCTTCATAGAAGAATATCCAGAAATTCGCCGAAAAATACGAAGTGACCATGGGACTTGTGTAAGTAAAGTCTAAGATCATTATATAAGTGATGAGGTAGTATTTGAGAAGACAGCTGGATTAAGTGTCAATAAATCTGACAGACCAGATTTACTTCATGCAAACATTTCAGTGGAAGCAGCAATAGTCACATTGATTGCATTACGGATTTTCTCGTTATTTTCCTACACATTCCCGAAAGACATGTAGCCAATCGGGATAAGGGACAGTTATAAATGTAATCTGCTAGTTTAAGAAAGGATGAAGATGGAGAGTGGTGAACTACAGACCAGTAACTTGTCATCCGCAGTCTGTTGGACTCGATTACTAACAACATGCTACTAGATATATAGAAGGTAGTGGCAAAACCGGAGAGTATTATAACGCATCGATGAAAGGAGAACCATAAGTCACAAACATTTTTATATGGTTAGAAGATGGTTTTGTAAACATCGGCAAGGAGGAACCAATGGATAACGTATAGTTGGATAGTCAGCCGATTTATTTAAGAACTCACGCACTAATATCATGAGAAATGTTAAAGCGAAAGGTATTAGGAAGATCATATGCAAAGAGGAGAGTAAAAATTACGTTTACATTCACGTGAATGTAATTGAAATATATAGAATGTCGTGCACCAGTTGCACAGCGTGTTGCTGAGACAAAACATCGAGTATTGTGTACTGTTTTGGAGTCCCCATCTAAGAAAGAATACACTGAGTACAGAGGAACTGCAAAAGGCATTCTCCAGATTAATCCCTAAAATGGCAAAATTGTCTGATTGGGAAACTCAACCTGTGATCTCGAATTTCAAATAATGAGAGGTGATCGTAGTGAATCTTAGAAATTTAGAAACATAGAGGGGACTGAATAACAGAGAGACATGGAGAAGTGCACGCAGGCGCGATTGGGGGAATCACATGATATTCTACACGGACAATAAGTAGGACAGAATAATCAGTGAACAGTTTGTGTCCATTAGAAACCAAGGAGGCAATCTGTGTGTGAAGCTGGAGAACATTGAGAGATTGTGACATGAGAGTTTCACATCTGTTTTACTTGGGAGAAGGAGGAGGCAAGTACAGAATTCGAGAAAATGGATGAGGATGCTCTTGAACAGATTGATGTAAAATGCGAGCAGGGATTTGAGGCTCTGTCTGGTATAAAATTGTATTGATTGCCAGGTCTGAATGAATTGTATCACAGACTGCTGTTGGAGACAAGGGAAGAAAGACCCTGACTGAAAATTGTCATTAGAATCTGACCATAGGGGAGGTGCCAGAGATCTGGAGAAGAGCTAATATGATTCCATTTCACAGTAAGGTTGGGTGAGAT
>NW_025173366.1:0-1873 GCF_004010195.1 Chiloscyllium plagiosum | reverse complement strand
CTCAAGACCTCACTCAGTACTCCCTCAATACCTCAGATAGTGCTTCCTCATTACATCAGATAGTATTCCCTCAATACCTCAGATAGTGCTCCCTCAGTACCTCAGAAAGTGCTCCCTCAATACCTCAGATAGTGCTTCCTCAGTACCTCAGAAAGTGCTCCCTCAATAGCTCAGATAGTGCTTCCTCAATGCCTCAGATAGTGCTTCCTGAGTACCTCAGATAGTGTTCTGTCAATACCTCAGAAAGTGCTCCTTCAGTACCTCAGAAAGTGTTTCCTCA
This sequence comes from Chiloscyllium plagiosum, assembly GCF_004010195.1. Taxonomy (NCBI): domain Eukaryota; kingdom Metazoa; phylum Chordata; class Chondrichthyes; order Orectolobiformes; family Hemiscylliidae; genus Chiloscyllium; species Chiloscyllium plagiosum. The sequence continues at coordinate 1,593 of NW_025173366.1, read as the reverse complement.
ATACCTCAGATAGTGATTCCTCAGTTCATCAGATAGTGCACCCTCAATAACTCAAATAGTGCTCCCACGTTACCTCAGATACTACTCCCTTAATACCTCAGATAGTGCGCCCTCAATAACTCAAATAGTTCTCCCTCAATACCTCAGATAGATCTCCCTCAGTACCTCAGATAGTGCTTCCTCAGTACCTCACATATTTCTCCATGGGTTCCTCAGATAGTACTCCCTTAATACCTCAGAAAGTGCTCCCTCAATACCTCAGATAGCGCTCCCTCAGTACCTCAGAAAATGCTCCCTCAATATCTCAAAAAGTGCTCCCTCAGTACCTCAGATAGTGCCCCCTTAATACCGCAGAAAGAGCTCCCTCAATACCTCAGATAGTGGTCCCTCAGTACCTCAGGTAGTGCTCCCTCAATAATTCAGATCGTGCTCTATCAGTACCTCAGAAAGTGCTCCCTCAATACCTCAGCTACTGCTTCCTCATTACATCAGATAGTACTCCCTCAATAACTCAGATAGTGCTCCCTCAGTACCTCAGAATTTGCTCCCACAGTACCTCAGAAAGTGCTCCCTCAATGCCTCTAAAAGTGCTACCTCAATACCTCAGATATTTCTCCCTCAATGCCTCAGAAATTGCTGCCTCAATGCGACAGATCGTTCTCCCTCAATATCTCAGATAGTTCTCACTCAATACCTAAGAAAGTGCTCCCTCAATACCTCAGAATGTGCTCCCACAATACCTCAGAATGTGCTCCCTCAATAACGCAGATATTTCACCCTCAGTACATCAGATAATATGCTCTCAATTCCTCAGATAATTCTCCCTCAATACATCAGATAGTGCTCCCTCAGTATCTCAGACAGTGCTTCCTCAATATCTCAGAAAGTGCTCCCTTGGTTTCTCAGACAGTGCTCCCTCAATACCTCAGAAAGTGCTCCCTCAATACCTCAGAATGTGCTCCCACAATACCTCAGAATGTGCTCCCACAATAGCTCAGATATTTCACCCTCCGTACATCAGATAATGTGCTCTCAATTCCTCAGATAGTTCTCCCTCAATACCTCAGATTGTTCTCCCTCAGTACCTCAGAGGATGTTCCCTCAATATCTCAAAATGTGCTCCCTCAGTACCTCAGATAGTGCTCCCTCAATACCTCAGAAACTGCTCCCTCAGTACCTCAGAAATTGCTCCCTCAATACTTCAGAATGTCCTCCCTCAATACCTCAGATGTTGCTTCCACAGTACAACAGATAGTGCTTTCTCAGTCCCTCAGATAGTTCTCCCTCAGTTCCTCAGATAGTACTCCCTTAATACCTCAGAGAGTGCTCACTCTATACCTTAGATTGTGCTCCCTCAATATTCAGGTACTGCTCCCTCAGTCCCTCAGAAAGTGCTCCCTCAATACCTCAGATAGTGCTTCCTCAAAACACAGAAAGTGCTCCCTCAAGACCTCGCTTAGTACTCCCTCAAAACCTCAGATAGTGCTTCCACATTACATCAGATAGTGTTCACACAATACCTCAGATAGTGCTCCCTCAGTACCTCAGAAAGTGCACCCTCAGTACCTCAGGAAGAGCTCTCTCAATGCCTCT
>NW_025173365.1:0-1873 GCF_004010195.1 Chiloscyllium plagiosum | reverse complement strand
GTGTCCACTCGTCTGAAAAATCATTGTAATCAATAGGAAACTATTTCCTTTTGTTTTCAACTTTATCTCATCCCCTCAAGAGCTTACATGCTTCAATGAGAGCTTCCAGACTCGAATGGAGAGATGGGCATAATCTTACTTCAACAACACCTCATTTGGAGGAATGTGGCAAGTGAATCGTCTCTGAGAGACTTCTAAACAATATTTGTGTTCTTTAAATCAGGAGAGCAAGTGGTGTGAAGTGATGCGCAATGACAGTGGATGGTTCAGTTATAGAATTCTTGCCCACCACGAGGGAGGCCTGGGTTTGATTCCCGGTCAACACATTTTTGCATTTTGGTGCAGCACAGTGGTTAGCACTGCTGCCTCACAGCGCCAAGGATCAGGTTCGATTCCTGCCTTGGGTGACACTCTGTGTGGAGTTTATACATTCTCCCGTGTCTGCTTGGGTTTCCTTAGGGTGCTCCAGTTTCGTCCCAAATTACAAAGATGTGCAGGTTAGGTGACTTGGTCATGCTAAATTGCTCATAGTCAGGGTTGAATATTGGGAATGGGTCTGGCCTTCAGAGGGTCAGTATGGACTTTATGAGCCGAAGAGCCTGTTTCCATTCTATAGGGAATCTAATCTAATCTAATTGAATATACCATTCCTGAAATTAGCTTTTGATTATTTCCAAGGCACAGACAATGTATTGTTAATGTGATTTCACTGGTTTTTGTTGAAGGTCAAGGCTCGAATTGCCAACGGCAGTTCAATCTTGTGGAATCCAAGATGGACGATATAGAATATAGGGAAATAGATGGTGACATCTTGAAGAATGTCCATATTACAGTGGAGGAAGTGCTGGATGTCTTGAAATGCATAAAAGTGGATGAATCCCCAGGACCTCACCAGGTGTACCCGAGAACTCTGCGGGAAGCTAGGAAAGTTATTGCTTGGGCTCTCAGTGAGATATTTGGATCCTCAATAGGCACAGGCAAGGTGCCGGAAGACTGGACGTTGGCTAACGTGGTGCCACTGTTAAAGACATTTGATAAGGACATGCTAGTGAACTATAGACCAGTGAGCCTGTCATTCGTGGTGGGAAAGTTGTTGGAGGGAATCCTGAGGGAACTGTACATGTATTTGCAAAGGCAGGGACTGGTAAGGGATAGTCAACATGGCCTTTGTGCATGGGAAATCATGTCTCTCAAACGTGACTGAGTTTTTTGAAGAAGTAACAAAGAGGATTAATGAGGGTACAGCGGTAGATGTGATCTTTATGGACTTCAGTGAGGCACTCGACAGGGTTCCCCCTGGGAGACTGGTGAGCAAGGTTAAATCTCATGGAATACAAAGAAAACTCGCCATTCGGTTACAGAACTGGCTCAGAGGTAAAAGTCAGGGTTGGTGTTGGAGGTTTGTTTTTCAGACTGGAGCCTGTGACCAGTGCCACAATGATCACTGCGGGATCCACTACTTTTCAACATTTATATAAATGACTTGGATGTGGGCATAAGAGGTATAGTTAGTAAGTTTGCTGATTACACCAAAATTGGAGGTGTGGTGGACAGCGAAGAAGGTTACCTCAGATTACAACAGGATCCTGATCAGATGGGACAATAGACTGATAATTGTCAGATGGAGTTTAATGTAGATAAAAGTGGGGTGCTGCATTTTGGGAAAGCAAATCTTTGCAGACCTTATATAGTTAATGGTAAGGTGCTAGGGAATGTTGCTGGACAAAGAGACCTTGGAGTGCAGGTTCATACCTCCTTGAAAGTGGAGTCGCAGGTCGATAGGACAGTGAAGAAGGCGTTTGATATGCTTTCCTTTATTAGTCAGAGTATTGCGTACAGAAGTCGGGAGGTCATGTTGCGGCTGTACAAGACA
>NW_025173364.1:0-1873 GCF_004010195.1 Chiloscyllium plagiosum | reverse complement strand
GTGCAGCGGGTTTCTCTATCAATTCTCGTTTTTGGTTCAGATTTCCAAAACCTGCATCTTTTTGATTTTTGATAACCTGGCACAAAACCAAGCATTACCAGGTTCGGACCATTGGTCAGAAATACTGGTACCACGATATACTTGCACAATAAAACGATCATTCCCTGTCCGAAAATAGAACTAATGTCACGGCAGTTCTAGTTCCAAATCCTACCTACGACATTACACTGAATGAAGACAGACGCTCTTGCACTTATTCTCAATGAAATGGCTTTTCCCTTTCATTTCTGATCAGTTTCACTGCAGATTGTTTTCTACTCGTCTTCACGTTTTGCAGAATGGAAAAGTCCATTTGGCCCATGGTGCAGTCTGGTTTAAAGACATTCATCTATTCTATTCCCAGTTTCCAGCTTTGGTCCATAACCTTATGTGTTCTGATGTTTCCAGTGCAAATGGCAGTGAGGTTCTCACTTTGATCTTAGATGACACAACAATGGGATTGAAGTTTGACATAGTCACACTGTGTTATTACCCACGTCGTGTCTTCCACAGAAAGAGATACACAAGAGTGGCAGAGTTCTCAGGATTTGACCAGCTCCTTGTGCTTCACTTCAGCTGTCCGCTCCAACATGCAAGTTCAACCGCTAAAAGGCAGCTTTTGGTTAAACCAAAGCGAGTTCTACAGACAATGAGAGACATTCTAGCTCTGAGCTAGAATTTAAAGTGGACGAAAGAAACAGTAAATTCGAAAACCCAAACCCTTCCGTTCCTGACAGACAACAGGAATGGACTAGCACGCTGCATCCTCGTGATTTTAAATGCGAACCGACAATCCCCTAACTCGACATAAAAGGCGTGTTACCAATTCCGTCACTGACCCAAAGATCAGGTTTGGCTGTGACAGTTTGTCTATTTGTAATGTAAACGTCCACATTATGGAAACAGCAATCACAAGGTGAAAAATCAGCAAATATAATCACCGTCACTGTTTCACTTGGAATTCCCCACTCTGTGAACCGTTACCCTTCGCTGTACTTTCATATTTGAAGTTTTTTACATTCCAGACCATGAACTAATTCAGCAAGAAACCACTGGTCATTTCGAGCCCGTCATCCGGAATGAGGCGAGTTGAACGATGCCTTTCTTGTTGTCGACACATCACCACAGCTCAAAACGAGCTCGTGTTAGCATCAGTCTTTACTTAACTTGCTGCAGTATATCTGCTGAACAACTTCAGATTATCACAGGATTGCCTTCTTCACATTGAAACCAAGGGTGATAATATGAACCGACTTGGAAACTTGAAGAGAGAAACGCTGCTGAGAAGACGATTATGACGTGAAGAGCAGGCACAGGCGTTTGTACAGGTCAGGTCCCAAATGCCATTGCAGTATCAATGGACATCCCTGCATCCGAGACTGAGTTTATATTGCCCAGAACAGACTTTAATTCCCAGTCAGGAAGTGAAGATTTAATTCTCTTCTTGTGAGTTATCCGAATGAAAACTAAATCTCCTGATTGCACACAGAACACACACACGGAGCCTGCCAGAGAAATTCAGTCATCGATGAGCATCTGTCTGGAAGAACAATGGCAGCAAATACAAGCGAAAGCTATCACCGCAATTATCCCAACAAAGATCTCGCGTTTCCCAGTTGAAAATATCTCGCTGTTCCTTCAATGTCACTAGGTTTAAATCCTTGCCTCCTGGCATCATGCCTGTAACCTCGGTACTGAGGACATCCAGGGTTTTGCGGAGTAACTCAAAATCTCAATCTCTCGGGTAATTAGGGATTGATGGTGCATCCCATCCCATTGAGTAATGACTTTATCTCAATGATACGTTTCCTAAAGCTGCAGTTTCTAAGGGAAC
>NW_025173363.1:0-1873 GCF_004010195.1 Chiloscyllium plagiosum | reverse complement strand
TGGAAACATTTGCTCCACTCTTAATGGTCAAAGGTAGGGTTCAAAGAGATGCAGCAACTACCAAAAGATTGAAATGGAGCAACTCTGAATTAGCTGTGCACTCAAAACACGCCAAGTCTCAGTGTTGTTCATAACCATATCCCAAGGTTACATATATTTGAGTAAACAATGAAAAAAATTGACAGGAGCATTAAAAAAAACATTCCGCCTGGGAGGTGTCAGGAACATGAAATTTCTTGAAAACTGTGCTTCTTCTGCAAATCTTTTTGATGTTTTCGACGGCAAGGAGGCTCCACCTTTTTCTTGGGAAAAGGAAAGTAACTGTTACCTTATAATTTTGGAAGCTAAAACTATCAGAAATGTCATACAAAGTATCTTCACAGGAAACACTGTTATTCTCAGTGAGGAACAAGATAGGGCATTTTTCCAATTATAAATATAATAAGAACATCCAAGAAGGGATTCAGCAGCAATACCCATTGATTATTATATCGATTACAAGTCACTAGGGGATAATGCACATTCAGCAAAATATTTGAAAGAAGGAAATGAAGATCGAAATTGCAGTTTTAATGCAGATACTGGACAATGGAAATGTCGTCAGGTTTTAATGTGGAGTATATAGGATAACAATCTCTTACTATTTTGAAAGTTTCATTCTATTACTATAAATTGACTTTTTGAAAAAAAGAGGAGGGGAACCTATTTTATCTAAAATCTGCTGAAGGAACATTTGTGACCTAATGCAGAGAGACAATGAGCAATGGATGAATTATTGAAAAGTTAACTGGGTATGAACCGGATATAGCAATATGGGGAGTCAGTATTCAGTGGGAGGGGGTTAGGGGGCGAACTGAAATAAAACTCTCAAGTTTATGGTGTTTGTAAAGTTCTCTGTTAGAGTGTAATACTTGTGCCACAGCCTCTCAAACCACATTTTCCGTACACCAGCATTCACCACCTTCACATCATCTGCCAACTTTGTGCCATCACCATGCACATGCAGATCATTTATACTTCTGGCACAACACAGAAGGCCTCAATTCCCTTCGCTTCTTCTTCTCCAATAGGCCCAACCAATCCATCTCCAATGGCACTCTCATCTGCCTAGCAGGACTGATCCTCACACTCAACATTTTTGTTTTGGCTCCTCCCACTTCCTACAAACCAAATAAATGACCATGGGCACCCACATGGGCCTAAACGATGGACCTCTTTGTAGGATTGGTGGATCACTCTGTGTTCCACAACTACACCAGCACCATCCCACACCTCTTCCTCCGCTATAATGATAACTGTGAGAAACTCAATCAGTTCATTAACGTCGCCAAAACCTTCCACACCACCCTCAAATTCTCTTGGACCATTTCTAACACGTCCATCCATTCCAGGACCCTCCATCTTCAGCAACAGACTCACCACTGATATCTATGTCAAACCACTGGCATCCACAACTATCCCGAGCACACCTCTCCTCACCCACGGTTCTGTAAAAATGTTATGCCATGCCCCCAATTCCTACACTTCTATGGCATCTGCTGACATTATTAGGTATTCCAGTCCTGGACGTCTCAAATATCCGCCTTCTTCAGCGAGCACAATCTCCCTTCTTCTGTTATTAAGGATGCCATCAACCGTGTCTTCTCCACCTCTTCTTCCCTCAAATCTCCACTCCATTGATCATCACATATCATCCCACCAACATCCTAATCCAATGCATCATTCTCCGAAATTTCCACAAACAACAATGTGGCCGCACCACCAAAAATAAATTTCCTTCCCCACCCATCTGCTTTCCACAGGGACCATTCACTCTGAAACTCCCTTGTTTACTCGAAATAAAACATCACCTGCTCGACCACAGTCAGTAACT
>NW_025173362.1:0-1873 GCF_004010195.1 Chiloscyllium plagiosum | reverse complement strand
GCTTTCCCCCTTACCCACCCCACCGACATGATGTACTGTGCCTGGGCACACTGTAACATTAATGGTGTGAGAGACAGAGGGTCCAAACACAGGAATGGGAACTAAAGGCATTGCCAGAGCAGCTGAAATGGTTAGATACACCACATTCTAAATCCACCTCACAGCACCAGCCCAGACACGATAAACCCAGAGGAGTTATCTGTTCACCGTGGAACACTGTGCAGAACAGGCCTGTGTACTGCTCAGTACAGAGAGAAAGTGAGGGCTGCACATGCTGGAGATCAGAGCTGAAAATGTGTTGCTGGAAAAGCGCAGCAGGTCAGGCAACATCCAAGGAACAGGAGAATCGACATTTCGGGCATAAGCCCTTCTTCAGGAATCAATGCACTGCTGTGGTCTGCACAGCTCCCCGTGCAGGACAGATATCTAGACCGGATTCCTGAATACGTGCTTAAGCCCGAAACGTCGATTCTCCTGTTCCTTGGATGCTGCCTGACCTGCTGCGCTTTTCCAGCAACACATTTTCAGCTACTGCTCAGTACAACCCAGCAATCTGCCCAGATTCATCCATTACACTGGTCGATACAATCCAGCAATCTGTCCAGAGTGGAACACTGTGCAGACCACAACAGTTCATTGACCTGTAAACCCGGACTAGATATCTATCCAGCACGGAGAGCTGTGCAGACCACAGCAGTGCATTGATCTATAATCCCGGACTAGATATCTGTCCAGCACTGGGAGTTGTGCAGACCACAGTAGTGCATTGATCTATAAACCCGGTCTAGATATCTGTCCAGCACCGGGAGGTATGCAGACCACAGCAGTGCATTGATCTACAAACCCGGATTAGATATCTGTCCAGTACAGGGACCTGTGCAGACCATAGCAGTTCATTGATGTATAAACACAGACTTGATATTTGTCCAGCACAGAGAGCTGTGCAGACCACAGCAGTGCATTGATCTATAAACCCGGCCTAGGTGTCTGTCCAGCACCGGGATCTGCGCAGACCACAGCCGTGCATTGATCTATAAACACGGACTAGATATCTGTCCAGCTCGGGGAACTGTGCAAACCACAGCAGTGCATTGATCTATAACCCCGGACTAGATATCTGTCCAGCACCGTGAGCTGAACAGACCACATCATTGCATTATCTATAAATCTCAACCAGATAATCTGACCAGCATAGGGACGTGTGCAGTGATCACCCGTGACTTAATCTGTAATCCAGGAGCATTTATCCTCCCAGCATGTCGGAATGTGTACAACACCCCAGTGCATTGATCTGGAAACCAGGAGTTGTTACTCTCCCAACATTTAGAACTGTGTACACCACCCCAGTGTACTGATCTGCAAGCCAGGAGCAGTTACCCTCCCAGCATGTAGGACTGTGTACACCACCACCGTGCATTGATCTGTAAACCAGGAGCAGTTACTCTCCCAACATGTAGAACTGTGTACCCCACCCCAGTGGATCGTTAGGTAAACCAGGAGCTGTTACCCTCCCAGTATATAGGACTGTGTACGCCATCCCAGTGCATTTTTCTGTAACGCAGGAGTAGTTACCCACCCAGCATGTAGGACTGTGATCACTACCCTAGTGCAGTGATCTGTAAACCAGGAGCAGTTTCCCTCCCAGCATGTAAGAGTATGTACACCACCCCAGTGCATTGTTCTGTAAGCCAGGAGCAGTTACCCTCCCAGCATGTAGGACTGCACACACTACCCCAGTTCGTTGATCTGTACACCCAGCATGTAGGACTGCATACACTACCCCAGTTCGTTGATCTGTAACCCAGGAGCAGTTGCCCTCCCAGCCTGTAGAACTGTGTAGAACACCCTAGTGCATTGCTCAGTAACACTGTGT
>NW_025173361.1:516-1873 GCF_004010195.1 Chiloscyllium plagiosum | reverse complement strand
ACGACGACGAAGACGACGAAGACGACGAAGACGACGAAAACGAAGACGATGAAGAACACATTGAAGACGAAGAAGACGATGAAGACGACGAAGAAGACGACGAAGAAGACAACGAAGAAGAAGACGAAGAAGAAGACGACGATGAAGATGACGACGACGACGACAACGACGACGAAGACGACGACGAAGATGAACAAGAAGACGAAGACGAAGAAGGAGAAGACGAAGACGAAGACGAAGAAGATGAAGAAGAAGATGACGAATACGAAGACGACGAATACGACGCAACGAAGGCCGAATACGAAGACGACGAATACGAAGACAACGAAGACGACGATGACGAAGAGACGAAGAAGACAAGGAGACGAAGAAGACGAGGAAGACGAAGAAGAAGAAGAAGAAGACGAAGACGAAGACGAAGACATAGAAGATGAAAAAGACGAAGAAGACGAAGACTAAGAAGACGACGACGAAGACGACGAAGACGACGATGAAGTAGAAGACAACGAAGATGACGAAGACGATGACCAAGACGACAAAGAAGAAGACGACGAAGACGACGAAGACGACGAAGAAGACGAGGACGAAGAAGAAGACGACGAAGACGACGAAGACGAAGACAAAGAAGACAAAGAAGATGAAGAAAAAGTCGAAGAAGAAGAAGAAGACGACGAAGAAGAAGAAGACGACGAAGATGATGAAGACGACGACCAAGATGACGAAGAAGAAGACGAAGACGACGAAGAAGAAGACGAGGACGAAGACGAGGACGAAGAAGAGGACGAAGACGAGGAAGAAGAACACGAAGAAGAAGAGGAAGTCGAAGACGAAGACAACGAAGACAACGAAGACGAAGAAGAAGCCGAAGAAGAAGACGACGAAGAAGACGACGAAGAAGACGACGAAGAAGACGAAGAAGAAGACGACGAAGACGATGACGAAGACGACGAAGAAGACGACGACGAAGACGACGACGACGACGACGACGACGACGCAGACAAGACGAAGAAGACAAGACGAAGAAGACAAGACGAAGAAGACAAGACAAAGACGACGAAGACGACGAAGACGACGAAGAAGACGACGAAGACGACGACGACGAAGAACACGTTGAAGACGAAGAAGACGATGAAGACGAAGAAGAAGACAACGAAGTAGACGAAGAAGACGAAGACGACGACCAAGATGAAGAAGACGAAGACGACGACGAAGACGACGAAGACGACGACGACGAAGAACACGTTAACACGAAGAAGACGATGAAGACGACGAAGAAGACAACGAAGAAGAAGACGAAGAAGAAGACGAAGAAGAAGACGACGACGAAGACGACGACGACGACGAAGACGACGACGAA
>NW_025173361.1:0-501 GCF_004010195.1 Chiloscyllium plagiosum | reverse complement strand
CGAAAACCACGACGACGACGATGACGACGACGAAGACGACGACGAAGACGAACAAGAAGACGAAGACAAAGAAGATAAAGAAGAAGAAGAAGACGAAGAAGAAGACGACGACAAAGACGACGACGACGACGAAGACGACGACGAAGATGAACAAGAAGATGAAGACGAAGAAGGAGAAGACGAAGATGGAGACGAAGAAGATGAAGAAGGAGATGACGAATACGAAGACGACGAAGACGACGAAGACCAGGAGACGAAGATGACGAGGAGACGAAGAAGACGAGGAGACGAAGAAGATGTGGAGACGAAGAAGAAGAAGAAGAAGAAGACGAAGAAGACATAGAAGATGAAGAAGACGAAGAAGACGAAGACTAAGAAGACGACGACGAAGACGACGACCAAGACGACGATGAAGTAGAAGACGACGAAGATGATGAAGACGACGACCAAGACGACGAAGAAGAATACGACGAAGACGACGAAGACGACGAAGAAGAAGAC
>NW_025173360.1:0-1873 GCF_004010195.1 Chiloscyllium plagiosum | reverse complement strand
CTCTGTCGGGCAGGGCAGGCCACATTTGGAGTAACAAGTCCAGTTTTGGGCACCACATCTCAGGAAAGTTATATTCGCCTTGAACTGTGTTCAGACGAGATGCACAATACTGATCCCAGAATTGAACAGCTTAACTTGTGTGGAACGTTTGAGGACTCTGCGTCGAACTCGATGGAGTTGAGAAGGATTAGGAGTGATCCAGTTGAAACTTACCGAATGCTGAATAGCATGAACAGAGTCGACGTTGGGAAGATGTCTCCATTGTTTGGAGAGATTTGGACCGGAGGGTACAGAATTAGAGAAAAGGGAATGGAGTTGAGAAAGTTATCAGCGCTGAGTGATGGAAGAGCAGACTCGATGGGCTTAATGGCAACTACACAAAGTGCTGGAGAGATCACAATTGGTGTGCTATGAAGTATTGGTTCGCAGATGTCTTATAGAAACGCTTAAAAATTTTGGAATCTACTCACTGGTGTTCAGAAGAATGAGAAATTTTCTCAGGTGGAATGCACAAGACCATTACGGAGCTTGACAGGTCGATGTTGAGAGAACGTTCCTCAAAATGGGGGAATTACAGACGAGGTCCTCAGAATAAGGGAGGAAAAATTTAAGATTGAGATGCGCAGATATAATTGTCTCTCAAAAGTTTGTAAGTAATTGGAATTTGTTGGCATCGAGAGTTTGGGGGTGGGGGGATAGGGAAGAATCTTTTTGTATATTTAAAACTGAGATAGATGAATTCTTGATCAATTAAGCAATCAAGTAGAAAGGGTAGGAAAATGGACGTGACTAATGTTTGAACTGACATGATCCTGCAAAATAGCAAAGCAGGTTTGAGTTACCAAATGGCCGACTCCTCGCGCGATCTCTTAGAGATTGTACTTTATTTGGTACAGGAATCGAACTTCATCGAACCGTCAACATCTCTTGCAGATGCACCAGGTAAAGCATGTTACCTGGATGCATCACAGGTTGACACTCCAACTGCTCTGCCCAAAACTGGAAGAAACACAGAGAACTGTCGTCACTGCTGAGGTCAACGTTCAGCCCAACCTTCAATCCATTGACTCTACCTGCACTTCTCGTTGCAGTGGAATGAAAGACAACATCATTAAAGACTCCTCCTACTGCCGTTATAATATCTTCTTGACTCTTAGTGTCATAGAAAGCCATCGGGTCCGACAACACGGAGCCAAGCCCTTTGGCCCAAACTGGTCCATGATGATAAAAATGTCCATCCCCATGTAAATCTTTCTTAGTCATATATTAGTACAAATGCGTTTTAAATATTGTTTATCTACCTGGTCAACTACTTCAACTGGCATCTCATTCAATATGCAGACCCTCTGTGTAAAACACATGCCCTCAGGTTTCTTTTCACTGTATCACCTTTACCCGTAATATTATGGCCTCTCGTCCTCGATTCCCTCCCCTTGGGAAAAAGACTGAGTGTATTGAGTCTCTTTTTCCAGACTCAAGGCAGAAAAGCTTAAACACACATACCAAAACGTTCAAGAATGTCTTCTTCCCCGCTGTTAAGGACTTCTGAACAGACAAATCAAATCTGAAATTTCATGTTGACGTTGATTTCTGTACACGTTTGCAGTCGAAACTTGGTATTGCTCTCTCTGTTTTATCACCCCTGTGTCTTTGTGTGTTGTGGGCAACCATACTGCACGCAACACAAAACGCTTCGTTGTACTTATGGACATGTGGCAAGAATAAATCAAAATAAATCAAACTGACTTCTGACATTGCTCTACATCAAAAACAAGACATCCTCCAAAATCACCTGCCCAGCACCAACATCGATGCAATCACATTAATATTAAAATTGAAAGCTGAAATATTTTTGCAGGTAGTGATACATAAA
>NW_025173359.1:0-1873 GCF_004010195.1 Chiloscyllium plagiosum | reverse complement strand
ATGGTAAACCACTGGAAGGTAATGACCATCTCCGTCAAAGAGAATATAACCATTTCATCTTGACGTTCCATGAAATTAACATGGCTGAATCTCTCACCACCAACATGCTTGGGTTAGCATTGATCAGACACTTAATTGACCAGTCACATAAATGCTTTACTTACAATAGCAGTTATGAGGCGAAGAATTCTGAGATGAGTAACTGACCTTGAGGATCCCCAAAGTCTGATACCGTTGGCAAGGCTTCACTGCCCCATCCAGCATTAAACATAACAGCTTTTCTTCATCTCAGTAGATTCTGTCTGTGAACCTTCAAAACATTTTTCTCTTTCTAGCACAGTAGTGTTTTCCTTAACCAAACTAATCACCCTTGTCCTTTTATTCCAAATGAATGTTTCCTGAATCCATTACACTCAGGAATGCCAACAGCTAATCCTTATTTTTCTTTGACCCAGGTGAGAATAGAAAAAAAAATGCAGCATAGCTTAGATCTAGTTAGCATCAAGTATGTAATCAATCCCAATGAACGTAAGGAGATTCATTCAAAACTGTACAGGCATTTTCAGGCTCCTTAAACAGCGTTCCCCCCCCCTACTGTCTTGTAATCGCTATTATTGAAAAGGATACAAGCAGCAAAATCATGGACATACCAGAATCTCCATATCTGTCTTCATGTCACATACCTCCTGACTTGCACATACGTCACTCTGAATTCATTATTCTGAATTCCAGTTCTAAAACCACTAGCGAAAGATTATTGCCACAATGATTTCAGCCATTCTAGGACACGACCCACCATTATCTTCTCTGGGCAACAAGGGATGAGCATTAAATGTGGCTTTACTAATTTCACCTCACCTTAAAGTATTAAAAAATTAAAAGGAAATGAGACTATACTTGGTACCTCAAGAACATAGAGACAACAGGTCACAAACAAAAACAGAAATTGCTGGGAAAGCTCAGCAGGTCTAACAGCGTCTGTGAGAGAAATCAGAATTAACGTTCCTAAGAACTACTGAGGAAGGGTTACTGGACCTGAAACATTAACTCTGATTTCTCTCCACAGTTGCTGCTAGACCTGCTGAGCTTTTCCAGCAACTTCTGTTTTCGCTTCTGACTTTCAGCATCTGTAGTTCTTTCTGGTTTTATTTAGAAGGCAACAGGACAATTGTTTATGGAGCCTCTGGAGATTAAAGGACCCCAGTTGCTGTCAAATTTAACATCAGCCACTTTTATTTGGATAGGGAAAATGCTGTAATATTTTAGCATGGTGTGATTCCAGAGGAGAGCAGAAAGGACTGACAGTGACAGATGTAAAAGGAAGAACATTGAGTTAATCTGAACTTATTTAAAATGTTCGGAATTTTTGTTTTGAAGAATTCTGTAATAGTCAAAAGTAACAAAAAATCAAATATTAGATGTGAGGATGTTTGGATAGTGCGGTTTATCATTTTAATCTTAAAACATTGCTTTAGGAAATAAGAAAAAAAGTATTCTTTTAGCTTCTTCTGTTCTTTATTAAATTCCTCTCTCAGTTGCAGATGTTTAGTCAGATTTGGCTGAACAGCTCTCCCTCAGTTCTGGTGAATGTCATTTATATAGCTTCAGGTAAAGCTACAGAACTGATGAAAAGCTTTTCAAAAAGACCCAGATAAAGGTGAGTCAAGTCCTTATGTTAAATTCTTTTTCCTGAGATTCTTACACACTTGATGCAACTGCAACATGCCAACTTCTGTGAACAACCAAAATTTTATTAAGCACAGTACAGTACAAGCTTTCTGGAGGAGCCTTTAACATGCACCTTGCAGGCCTGCAGAGTCATGTAAAATGCTCTCTCTGAACAAAGGAAACAGTCTTTCCTTTATACAAAATC
>NW_025173358.1:0-1873 GCF_004010195.1 Chiloscyllium plagiosum | reverse complement strand
TTGAACCTCCTCCTCCATTTGAGAGGGAGAAAGTAAATTCGGAGTTAATATTACAGCTGAACATAGGCACCTTCAAAGACACAAGGGGGGAACTGGGTAGAATTGACTGGGAGGGGAGCCGAGCAAGAAAGGCAGGTGAACAATAATGGCGGGAGTTTCTCGGAATAATTTAGGAGTCACAGCAGAGATTTATCCCAAGGTAAAAGATGCATTGTACAGCGAGGACAAGGCAACCATGGATGACTGGGACAGTCATTGCTCGGGTAAAAGAAACATAGAAAGCAGATAACATAGCAATTGGCAGTGGGAAACCAGAAGATTTGGAAGCTTTCAAAGACGAACAGATGACAACAAAATAAGAAATAAGGACGGAGATGATGAAATATGAGGTTAAGCTATCCGGTGACATAAAGGGCAACTGTAAGAGTTTCTTTCGACATATAAAGGGCAAAAGAGAAGCAAAAGTGAATATTGGAGCACTGGAAAATGACGCTGGAGGGATAGTCGTGTGGAACAAATATAGATGAGAAAATGAATAATTATTAAGAGTGTGGACAAACAAGTGGGGGCAGGTGGAGTACAACTTGGGAAAGTGCGAAGTGATGCACGTTAGTAGGAAGAAGACAGGCATGGACTAATTTATAAGTGGAGAGAAATATCAGAAGTCTGAAGTGCAAAGAGACTTGCGAGTTCCAGTCCAGATTGTCTCTAGATAAACTTGCAGGTTAAGTCAGCTATTAGGAACGTGTTGTATTTGGTGCACAGTGTGTTTGAAATCTTATATTCAGCAAAAGAACTGAGTTAACTCTTACAAACAATATTTGTTTATTGATCACAATTAATATTAGAACAATAAAACGTATTATAACGCAATGATAAACGCTACAAATTATCGTATGCTTTAACGTAACTTTGGATGGTCACAAACCACCCCACTAAATGTTGACCGGGCTCGAATTGGTGATGTCTTCTTGTTCTGTTGATCTTGGAAGTGTCTTCTCTTTCCCTGGTTATTCTCTGGTTACTGAACTATGTCGGGTTCTGTGGTGATTCTTATCCTTCCAAAGCTTCGCATCCTTTTGGGAAGGTAAGGAGGATCTGTCAATGGAATGATCAGGTTCATTTACCCTGATGAATCAGACTCAACCATGGGTTGGTTCAAGGGCAACATTCCATTGTCCCATTCAGGTCCAACTTCAGGTGAGTATTACAAAGTCTGGAGCTGTCAGGTTTGTTTGCAAACCATCTGTGTGTAGCTGCAGCCTGTCTGGATTCTGCAGCATGTGGATTATCACAGAGACTTTAGTCAAGGCTGGGATCCATTTCCCAGCATCATTAATCATTGTTCATTTTTGTAACTCCATGGTTAATTTATTATTGCCCATCATACGATTATTCTTTCAGGTTAGCCACGCGGTCAGAAAGGCAAATACAGTGATGGCATTTATTATGAGCGGACTTGAATATTAAAGCAGGGATGGATTTCTGAGGCACGATAAGACTCTGGTCAGACCACATTGGAGTATTTTGTACCGTTTTGTGCCCCATAACTAAGGAAGGATGTACCGGCCCTAGAGCATGTTTAGACGGGGTTTTCAAGAATGGTCCCAGGAATGAAAAGCTTAACATATGAGGTCTCTGGGTCTATACTCGTTGAAGTTTATAAGGATGAAGGGGGATCTAATTGAAGCATGCAGAATGCTGGTTGCCTGGTCAGAGTAGATGTTGTGAAGATGTTTCCACTGCTTGGAGAGAAAGAACTCAAGGACATTGCCTGAGAGTCAAGGGAAGATCTTTTAGACCGGAGATTCGGAGAAATGCCTTCACTCTGAGAGTGGCGAATCTATGGGAGAATGGCAGTTTCCTTCCCTAA
>NW_025173357.1:0-1873 GCF_004010195.1 Chiloscyllium plagiosum | reverse complement strand
CCATGTCTCTAGGAATTCCCTGGCTGTTCTCTATCTGGCTTGCCCTATGATAGTAGTGTTTCCCAGTCGAATTAATGTTGCTTGTTGTCTGCGTGTGTGGCTACTAAGGATAGCTGGTCGTGTCGTTTCGTGGCTAGTTGATGTTCATGGATGCGGATTGTTAGCTGTCTTCCTGTTTGTCCTATATGAATAATAACAAACTAATAAAAAAAAAGATGACATTTTCAATGGATATTGGAACGTGCATCATAGGTGAAGGGCAGAATAGATTTTGTCCCTGTGTCATTGAACTGTGTTGAAAAAAGCAAGGGTGGCATGGGGTTCAGTGGCTAGTACTGCTGCCTCATAGTGCCATGGATCCGGATTTGTTTCCAGCTTCGGGTGGCTCTCTGTGTGGAGTTTGCACATTCTCACTGTGTTTGTGTGGGTTTCCTCTGGGTGCACCATTTTCCTTCCACAATTCAAACATGTATAGGTCAGGTGAATTGGCCATGCTAAGTTACCCATAGTGTTATGTGCATTCGTCAGGGGTAAATACAGGTGTGGTCTTGTTGGGCCAAATAGCCTGTTTCCATACTGAATCTTGTCAAAACAAAATATTTCTAAACAAACCTTATCTTTCCAAATGCATGTGTATCACATCCCTCAGAGACTTCTCAAGTAACCTACCGACCACAGATGTTAGGTTTCCTAGTGTATAGATCTCAGATTTTTCTTTGATTCCCTTCTTGAATAATGGCATAACATTTGCTAATCTCTAATATTCTGGAACTTAAACTGTAGCTAACGATGATGCACAAATATCAGCCAGGGTCACCGTAGTTTCTTCTGTAGTCTCTTGCAGTGTTCTTGGATGCACCTGTTTGTACCAGGAGATTTATTCACCTTTATACATTCTAATGCATCCAACACGTCTTCTCCTGTGATATTGACTCACCCCAAGATAACGCTACGACCTTTGTTAACCTCCCTAGTCTTCATGTTTTTCTCCACGGTAAAGGCAGACGAGAAATATTCATTGAGAATCTCGCAAATCTCCTACGATTCTCGGCATGCATGCCCACTTTGGATTTCGAGGGGTCATATTCTCATTTAGTTATTTTTTTACTTTAATATACTTAAATAAACTCTTTGAATTCACCCTAATCTTCTCAGCCAAAACAATCTTGTGCCCCCCTTTCGCCTTCCTGATTTCCTCCTTTAGTAAAGTACTGTATCCCCTGTATACCTCCAGGTATTCCCTCGATTCCAGCTGCCTGAACCTGAGCCACGCCTCCTTTTTGCTGGTCAAAGCTTCAATATCTCCTGACGTCGGAGGTTCCCTCTTCCTACCAACCTTGCCTTTTACCCTCACAGGAACATATAGACCTTGAACTGTAGACATGTCACTTTTAAAGGCCTCCCACTTGCAGGAGGTCCCTTCGCCTCCAAACAAACTCCTCCAACCAACCCCTCCAAGCTCCTGTCTAATTCAAACAAAATTCACCTTGCCCCAAGTTTGAACTTGAACATGTGGAGCAGTTTTGTCCTTCTCCATAACTATTTAAAAATTAATAGAGCTATGGTCACTGGTCCCAGAGTGCTCCCCCACTGTCACCTCAGTCACATGTCCTGCTCTAGATCTTAGAGGAGGTCAAGTTTCGTCCCGTCCCGAGTTGCACCCTCTACTTACTGTTTGAGGAAGCTATTCTGAACACACTTAATAAATACACCCCATCTCCGTCCTTAATTCTATGATATGTTAGGAAAATTAACTGCTGTTGAGCATCCCACCCCTCCCCAACCCCAGCCAATCTAGTTTAAACCCTTTTTCAGCAGTTGCACATCTGCCTGCTAGGATATTGCTCCCATTCCAGTTCAGGTACAACCCGTC
>NW_025173356.1:0-1873 GCF_004010195.1 Chiloscyllium plagiosum | reverse complement strand
TCCACACAGTCAGTCGCCTGAGGTGGGAAGTGACCATTCCGGGAGGGACCATTCCGGGAGTTGCCATTTTAGAACAGTTCGGAACAACTATTGATGTAGAGACACAAACTGTAACATGGGAACAACCTAGCCAGCCCCGGGACAGGAAGCAAAGGAGAGGCGACATCTCCAGAGTAGTTACCTTGCAGGGAGACTGGAAAAGTCAGAGAATCTGGGGAGTTATAGCTAGGACCCAAACAGCAGGGCAGGTAACTCAAACAGGAATGTGGGTTATTATCTATAGATCCTGTAAAGATCGAGGGCCCTCTCACTCCCCACACAAACCGGATCCCATTAAAGTTGGGGCTGAGGAGGCAATAATTGTGTCAGTAACAGATTGAGAGAAGCAGGGAATAGTCAGACCAACAGTATTCCAGACTAACTCACAGAAGCTGAACGGTTCATCCCACCTCACTTTTGAGTATACCTCCCTCAGTAAATCCGCCACTAAAGAGTATCCTACAGTAGTGAACCACACCACTGTATTTAATGGATTAAAATTGCAACAGGATACAGTCTCAGCCCTTGATATTGTGAATCGGTTCCTGTGGACCTAGAATGGCAGAATAAGCTAGTATTTACTGTCTGAGGAAAGCAGTAGAACTGATTCCAGTTACCTCAGGGATCCCATAATATTCCAGTATATCCCACTGATACATGGCTGATGGAGTTCGTCGATTTAATCTTACCAACACCTCATTACCTCAGTTGGAGAGAACGAACATATCCGGATATTACACAGATTATTGAGTCAGGTCAGGCAGGCCGGGCTTAAAATTAACCCACACAGCGTGGGAAGGTAGGGAGAGATGTACCTGGGACATCACACCAGGGAGATTAAATCAGGAAGGGAGAGGGACAATCCCAGTGGAACGAAAGATCATGATTTCAAAACAATCCACCCGCACACCGTGAAGGGGGTAAGGCAAACTTTAGGATTGTTTAATTATTGGAGGACTTTTGTGGAGAATTACCCAGAAATGGCAGAACCATCACGAGCCCTGACTGAAGCACGGACATTAGCCATGGGTCAGGGAGTCAGCATATTCAGAGACAGACAGCATGCCTTTGTTATAGTTCATGACCAAGTGATGGCCTGGGCTCGGTGAGGGTAAATCACCCTGTCTGGGGGCACATAGAGCATGAAGGAAAGGTCAGAGAGTTAGTGGAAGCAGCTAACGTTCCCAGTGGAGCAACAATAATGAAGATTATAGCTCACAGGAAAGTAGAAACCTCACACGACCGAGCAGTGAGTATGTGGGTAAGGCAGGTGAATAGGCAATAGACAATAGGTCCAGGAGTAGGCTCTTCTGCCCTTCGAGACAGCATCACCATTCATTATGATGATGGCTGTTCATCCTCAATCAGTATCCTGCTTCTGCCTTATCCCCATAACCCTTGATTCCACTATCCTTAATAACTCTCTCCAACACTGTCTTGAAAGTATCCAGAGACTTGGCCTCCACAGCCTCCTGGGGCAGAGCATTCCATACACTCACCACTCTCTGGGTGAAGAAGTTTCTCCCCAACTCTGTTCTAAGTGGCCTACCCCTTATTTGTAAACTGTGTCCTCTGGTTCGGGACTCACCCATCAGTGGAAACATGCTTCCTGCCTCCAGAGTGTCAAATCCTTTAATAATCTTATATGTGAAATACTGACTGAAACAGTGCAGACATTTGAGGAGATGGCAATGGCCGTAGCGACAGAAGTGATAGAGGAAGGTTTAAAGATATTCCCAGAAGCAGTCCCACAACAGGAGAAACAGGAATGGGAAAAGGGTGGGGCAGTAATAGGACACATCAGAGTCTGGATGATCCAGCAGTGCCACTACAC